>NW_025534026.1:167500-301900 GCF_020615455.1 Coregonus clupeaformis
CTGATCACTGTTCAACCAACATGTTTTGACCTTTTGCTGAAAGCCTAAGAATGTATCTATCAGTGTTTCACGCTATCAATGTTTTGACTGGTGATGTAATAAGGCTGAGAGTACTATTTGCGTTGTCCTGAAGTCTGCACAAAAATGTGTGTGTATGCGCTTTCCAGATCGTGAGTGTTTTACGTGTACGTGCGTACGTGCTGTGATGTCACGAGAGGCTACACAGCTTTCAGCGGGATTGCTCAAGTAGTGCAAGGAGACCAGGTTCAACCAAAACAAGGATTTTATTAAAGGTCTTGGGAAACTAACGAAAGTATAACACAATTCTGTTCTCTGGTGGCTCTTTAAGGGTTAACAGTTCAGGGATGTCTCTTCCACATCCAAAATCATAACTCTCCCTCGCTCAAATAACTTTTCCCCAGTCTTACTGTATTCCACGTTGCAGCTAGTGGCCAACCCAGCAAAACGTCCTTCCAAATGTCCCACACGTATTTCCACAGGTGCATATATCCAAAGGTGAGTATTTCCCAAAGGTAAGTATCTCCAAATCCTTATATTCCTCATGGAAGTGGACGTGCAGCACTCTTGTCCTCCAGAGAGCCCAGCTTGGAGACCGTGTCTCTTCCCTTCAACAAACCTTCAGCTCATCAGCTCCTGATTGGTTTCAGCTGCGTGGGAAGATTGGCCATAGAGGGTTGGAGTTCCCGACCATACCAGCAGATGGAGCCATAGCTGTCTGGGTTTGCAGCCATCTCAGGGGGATGTAACGTCCCTCCAGGACACAGCCTCTCGTGACATCACACATCCCCCTCCTCGGGACCGACGTCCTCGTCGGGGTAAAGGCAGCGAAGAAGGCATCACGCCGGGAGAGGGCGTCCGCATTGCCGTGGTGCTTGCCAGCCTGCTCTCTCTTCAACTCCTCCACCTCTAGGACCAGGGACTCAGCCTCCTGTTGTCTCTCCTTGAGTTTCTTACTGAACGCATCAGCCTTGGTTTTAGCAGAGTTTAGCTTCTGTTGAGCAGCTTTCAGTTCCTTCTCGCTCTCTGCCTCCGCATTCTTCATCTTGTTCTCCAACACCTTGTACTTCTCCTCTGCCTTCTTCTGGACCTCCTTACTACTGCGCAGGGTCTCCTCACACTCCTCGATGGTCCTGCGCAGCCTCTCCAGCTCCTCCTGTTGCTTATGGAAGGAGCTCTGTTGGAGTTTAGCCTGGAGGATATCTAACTCTTCTGTCTTCATGTCTAACTGTTGCTTTAACAAACGATACCTCTCAGCGGTCCCCTTCAAACCAGACAGTTCTTTGTCCAGATTCTGTAGCTCCGTCTCTGTGTCGGTCTGGGCACCTGCCATCCCTATCAGAGCCCGGGCGGGAGTGAGTAATTCGGAGGATTGCACCGGAGCCTTCCCAGCCTGAGTCTTGCCTCTCCGTTTCCGAGGTACTCGGGTTATCCTCTCCTGAGACTCTCTCCAGAGTGGGTAAAAGGCTGGGCAGTCTCGTCCAATTAGGACAGGGACGGGGAGGGAATCAACCACCCCGCCGTCGTGTGTATGGTTCCCCGTGTGCTGGTCATTGTAAGTTCAGTAATGGGGTATTCTCTGGTGTCCCCATGGACACAGGAAACTGGGAGGACTTTCCCCGGGGTCAGACACGTTGGGCCCACCAAATCCTTACGCACCAGGGTGGCCCGGCTACCAGAATCCAGTAAGGCCTCCACATCATGGTGATTCACAGTTACCGGGCAGGTGGGGGGGTCGATCTGGGCCGCCATCTACGACTCCCAAGAGCGAGGCAAAACGATGTGTGGGTGCTGAGCTGGAGGACTCCGCAGTGGGCATAGGTTCATCGGCTGGTTTCCCACACTGCCAGGAGATATGTCCCATCTCCCCACACCGGTAACACTGTCGAGTTTCCCCATCCTGGGGTACTCTTCTTGGACCCGCCTGGTTTCTGGCTCCCCCTGGAGCCGGGATAAGTCCTGACGCGGCGGGGTTCGAGACCTTGGGGTCCTTTGGACGGGTTTTCCCCATTTGTGGTGGGGCCGCACTCCTGGGGTCTTTTCGGGAAGCATTCAGCATCTCCGCTGTGGCCTGGTACTTTTCCACAGCTTCCACGGTCAGATCAGCCGTGGTCAAGGCCTGTTGACTGATGAACCGTTTTGCCTCATAAGGCAGGGCGCGTAGGTAACGATCCACCACAACGGCCTCCACCACCGCCGCTGCTGTATTCCTCTGCGGATCCAGCCATTTCCTTGCGATTCGGACAAGTTCATGCATCTGCGCCCGAGGAGGTTGGTCTGGTTGGAAGGTCCAGCTGTGAAAGCGCTGGGCCATACCAAACTTTGTGAGTCCATATCTGCTGAGGATCTCAGACTTCAGGGCATCATAGTCAGTAACCTGGTCAGGGCCCAGGTCCCGGACAGCATTCAGCGATTCCCCGGTTAGAAAGGGGGCTAACAGACCAACCCACTGTTGCTTGGGCCAGGCTTCCCTAGTGGCCGTGGCCTCAAATGCATGCAGGTATGCCTCAATGTCATCGGTACCTCCCATCTTAGATATAAAGTCACTTGCCTTTATTGGGCGGGTATTTTGGACAACCCTCTGTCTCTGCAACTGCAATTCCTCTGCCTTCAGAAGGTTGGCTTTCTTTGCTCCTCCAAGAGAGCCACGTTTGCTTGCATCTGGGCTTGCTGGCCAGCAACAAGGGCTTTCAATATGTCCTCCATTTCAGTCGGCGGGGAGCCTACGGCCAACTTGGAAAACTGGGTGATCAAACCTTCGGTATCCTCCTCTGACATGCACTATTAACGCTTGAGCGTGCCCGTATTCTCCACCATCTGTGATGTCACGAGAGGCTACACAGCTTTCAGCGGGATTGCTCAAGTAGTGCAAGGAGACCAGGTTCAACCAAAACAAGGATTTTATTAAAGGTCTTGGGAAACTAACGAAAGTATAACACAATTCTGTTCTCTGGTGGCTCTTTAAGGGTTAACAGTTCAGGGATGTCTCTTCCACATCCAAAATCATAACTCTCCCTCGCTCAAATAACTTTTCCCCAGTCTTACTGTATTCCACGTTGCAGCTAGTGGCCAACCCAGCAAAACGTCCTTCCAAATGTCCCACACGTATTTCCACAGGTGCATATATCCAAAGGTGAGTATTTCCCAAAGGTAAGTATCTCCAAATCCTTATATTCCTCATGGAAGTGGACGTGCAGCACTCTTGTCCTCCAGAGAGCCCAGCTTGGAGACCGTGTCTCTTCCCTTCAACAAACCTTCAGCTCATCAGCTCCTGATTGGTTTCAGCTGCGTGGGAAGATTGGCCATAGAGGGTTGGAGTTCCCGACCATACCAGCAGATGGAGCCATAGCTGTCTGGGTTTGCAGCCATCTCAGGGGGATGTAACGTCCCTCCAGGACACAGCCTCTCGTGACATCACAGTGCGTATGTGTGTGTGTATTTACGTGTGTGTGTGTTCTGGGAGGCAGACAGGCTCCAACAGAGCTTTAGTGATGTTAGGAATAGTACTTTTGGCTTCCAGCCCTGAGTTTTAGTCCGTTAGCAGTTCAACCAGTATAGCAATGGAGCTAGAGACTGAGCACGGGAGAGAGAGAGAAGGGGAGAGAGGGAGAGAGGGAGAGAAAGAAAGAGAGAGAAAGAGAGAGAGAGAGCAGTTAGGGTGAGAGCCCTTGAGCGAAAATGCCTTTATTAGCCTCTAATCCTCTAATGCTCTGTGTGGGAGGATATACATGTGTGTTATTGGGCTGCCCTCTGTACCTCTCTCACTCTCTCCCTCTCTCCCTCTCTCCCTCTCTCTCTTTCTCTCCCTCTCTCCCTCTTTCTCTCTCTCTCTCTCTCTCTCTCTCTCTCCCTCCCTGTTCCTCTATTACAGAGAACGACCGATGTGGATTTTTTAGGGCCGATACTGATTTTTGGGGGTCAAGGAGGCCGATGGCCGATATATTTTAGGCCGATATTCAATATCATAAAATTAAAAAATGTTGATGACAAAATGTCCCAGAGACAGCCATGTATCCATTAATGCATCCATTTTTAAATCAAACAATACATTTGACTTTGTTTTTACCAATCTAACTACATAACAGCATAATGGTAATAATTGTATTTGAATGGTAAATCTCTTGATAAACTGGGTAAATCCAGATGGCATAGGCCTACTCACAATACAGGTGAATAGGAGTGTGTGCATACATTGAGTTATTGAGCTTGTTTTGGCTAATCAGTGGAGTCTATGGTGCTATAATGTCACACCCTGACCTATAGAACTCTTGTTTGTTGAGTCAGGGTGTGGAAATCTATGTTAGATATTCTATGTTTCTGTTCTAGTTTTCTATTTCTATGTCTGGCCGGGTATAATTCCCAATCAGAGGCAGCTGTCGCTCATTGTCTCTGATTGGGGATCATACTTAGGTAGCCTATTGCCTACTGTGTATTGTGGGATCTTGTTCTGTTTAGGCGTGTGTGTATAGCCTGAGGACTTCACGTTTCGTTGTATGTTTATTTAGTTAAATAAACATGTACGCTTTTCACGCTGAACCTTGGTCCGACCCGTCTCTCAACGTTCGTGACATACAAATGACAAACAATCTGTTTGCCTTCCATTTGGGTCTTATATTAGCCTACTGATCAACAACATTTGCGTAGAAGCGTCACTCTAGCATGTCACGACTGTATGGAAGGACATCATATAGGCACTGCTGTTAGTTTGAGAATATAAAAGAACATCTATTCAATGCAAATGGGTCCAATGTAACGTCATGATTTGTGATCACGGTGCATATCAAACTAGTATTTTTAGTCATTTTCCGTGATCTGGAATTATTATTATTTTTGCTGTCAGGACGCATCTCTAAACAACTCAGCTGTCAGGACGAAATTCAAAACAACTCAATTGGCTAGTTCAGCTATCTGTCAATAAATGGGCGGGTTGTAACTTGATCCTACTGCTACGATTGGATAGAGCGAGGCTGGAACTCCGCTCCCTTTCACATCTCCTTACATCTCGCTCCATCGCTCATATGACTTGGTGCTGTTTACTGCTACTATGAGAACTAGCTCAATGGCGATTACATTTTCTACCAATCTATAAATGTGCATAATATCTAACAAGGATAGCGAGGGTAGGAAAAAATATGAAACTATGACGCACGTTCTGTCTGAATGACTCAAATCTGCAAATAGTTTGAGACGTGAGAACGCACACACGCGCTGATCTATAGCTTTCTTGGTCCATAAACATTAAACATGCAGGAAGATTCTTAGGTAGCTAAACCAATTGCCAACCTTTATTTAGGGATTTTAAAACACTTCCTTCTTTCCCTATTACGACTTATATTTGCAACAGGAGTTCAATTTTGGTCACTGTGTCAATTCATCCATTTCTCAATACTGCACCTTTCTATTGGAGAATGCGCTAGCTTGCTGCTTGCTGCTGCTTTTCCCAGCTAGACATTCGTCTGCATTGTGCAGTGCTCGTGGCTCAGGCAGTGAGTGGCGGCTGGTATAGCAACAGCTTTGCTATGTAGAGGAACTATTGGCTAAGCCGATAGAGAAGGGCCGATAGCCGATAGACTAGAAAAGGCCAATATCGGTCCGATATATCTGATTATCTGTCGTTCTCTACTCTATTACCATTAGACTGGATTAGAGGTGTTGGAGTGACACTGAATGACCAGTCTCATGACCTTTGACCCCAACTCAATACCCTCCATGACCTCCTGTGACACCCAGAGTCTTCCCACAGTGAAGGAATCCATAAACCTGATTTAAATCCCTTCAGTGTTTTACTTAACACCTCGTATGAGTTAAGACCTCATTTGAGCACGTGTTCTAGCACTTGGATTTTAGGTTTGAGCTCATAGTTCACTCCTAACCAACATGTAATGACCTTTGCCCTTTGCTGAAACCCTAAAATGTGTCTATCAGTGTTAGACACTATCAATGTTTTGACTGAAAGTCTGAGAGTACTATTTGCATAGTCCTGTAGTCCTGTAGTTCTGTTGACCTAACAAAGATATGTGTGTGTGTGTGTGTGTGTGTGTGTGTGTGTGTGTGTGCGTGCCCTTTCCAGAGAGTGTGTATACGTGTGTGTGCATGTGTGCACGCATGCCCGTGTGTGTACCTCCCCTGCTCACCTCTCTCCCTTTCAGTTTGTAAATTGTAAAGTATTTTGTCTGTAATGTCTTTTTCGTTATGTGTCCCAGTAATACTAGCTGTCGCCATTGGCGTCGGCTAATGGGGATCCTAATAAATCAAATAAAATCTCTCTCTCCCTCTCTACAGCGTGGTGACAAAGCCCTTGCCCATCCGATCATGTGCACGCGGGTGTCCCCTAACTCTGAGCCAGGGTGCCATCTATTCCCAGAGGGAGAGGAGGAAGGAGAGGTGGAGGGCAGAGAGAGGGCAGAGTTAGACATGGACAGTGCTGTGGAGAGTAACCCGGGATCAGATGTCTCTGAAGGGGGAAGGAGCGGAGGAGACAAGGAGGATGGACTGGGGGCACTCTTCTTTCCTGGGGACAAGTGAGTACATTTACATTTTTAGTCATTTAGCAGACGCTCTTATCCAGAGCGACTCTTTTAGATGTTAATCTGTGTGTGGTGTTGAACATGGTGTCTTTATGAATTAACTTTATTTATTTAAAAAATACTGTAGAGATTAGGCTCGTACATGTAACTCATCTATCTCATGTGAAATACACTGCTCAAAAAAATAAAGGGAACACTAAAATAACACATCCTAGATCTGAATGAATGAAATAGTCTTATTAAATACTTTTTTCTTTACATAGTTGAATGTGCTGACAACAAAATCACACAAAAATTATCAATGGAAATCAAATTTATCAACCCATGGAGGTCTGGATTTGGAGTCACCCTCAAAATTAAAGTGGAAAACCACACTACAGGCTGATCCAACTTTGATGTAATGTCCTTAAAACAAGTCAAAATGAGGCTCAGTAGTGTGTGTGGCCTCCACGTGCCTGTATGACCTCCCTACAATGCCTGGGCATGCTCCTGATGAGGTGGCGGATGGTCTCCTGAGGGATCTCCTCCCAGACCTGGACTAAAGCATCCGCCAACTCCTGGACAATCTGTGGTGCAACGTGGCGTTGGTGGATGGAGCGAGACATGATGTCCCAGATGTGCTCAATTGGATTCAGGTCTGGGGAACGGGCGGGCCAGTCCATAGCATCAATGCCTTCCTCTTGCAGGAACTGCTGACACACTCCAGCCACATGAGGTCTAGCATTGTCTTGCATTAGGAGGAACCCAGGGCCAACCGCACCAGCATATGGTCTCACAAGGGGTCTGAGGATCTCATCTCGGTACCTAATGGCAGTCAGGCTACCTCTGGCGAGCACATGGAGGGCTGTGCGGCCCCCCAAAGAAATGCCACCCCACACCATGACTGACCCACCGCCAGCCTCCACGGCGTCTCCAGACTCTGTCACGTCTGTCACGTGCTCAGTGTGAACCTGCTTTAATCTGTGAAGAGCACAGGGCGCCAGTGGCGAATTTGCCAATCTTGGTGTTCTCTGGCAAATGCCAAACGTCCTGCACGGTGTTGGGCTGTAAGCACAACCCCCACCTGTGGACGTCGGGCCCTCATACCACCCTCATGGTGTCTGTTTCTGACCGTTTGAGCAGACACATGCACATTTGTGGCCTGCTGGAGGTCATTTTGCAGGGCTCTGGCAGTGCTCCTCCTGCTCCTCCTTGCACAAAGGCGGAGGTAGCATTCCTGCTGCTGGGTTGTTGCCCTCCTACGGCCTCCTCCACATCTCCTGATGTACTGGCCTGTCTCCTGGTAGCGCCTCCATGCTCTGGACACTACGCTGACAGACACAGCAAACCTTCTTGCCACAGCTCGCATTGATGTGCCATCCTGGATGAGCTGCACTACCTGAGCCACTTGTGTGGGTTGTAGACTCCGTCTCATGCTACCACTAGAGTGAAAGCACCGCCAGCATTCAAAAGTGACCAAAACATCAGCCAGGAAGAATAGGAACTGAGAAGTGGTCAGTGGTCACCACCTGCAAAACCAGTCCTTTATTGGGGGGTGTCTTGCTAATTGCCTATAATTTCCACCTGTTGTCTATTCCATTTGCACAACAGCATGTGAAATTTATTGTCAATCAGTGTTGCTTCCTAAGTGGACAGTTTGATTTCACAGAAGTGTGATTGACTTGGAGTTACATTGTGTTGTTTAAGTGTTCCCTTTATTTTTTTGAGCAGTGTAAATAATTTGCAATCTTATAAACAATCTGCACTGTCAGTGTCAGAATTTGAATAGTCACCCTTAGAATTGAAAAATGAAATTACAATTTGTATTTTTTTTTTACTTATTGAATGCCACTTCCTGAAAGTCTACTTCCTGTTTCTGCAGGTGCAGTCAGCTAAACCCATCGGTGACCTCTGACCTATCGACGCGTTCCTCGGCCTCTCTGAACGAGGAGCAGTTTGAGGACTACGGAGAGGGAGAGGACGTGGACTACACTCCCAGCA
Organism: Coregonus clupeaformis; assembly: GCF_020615455.1. NCBI lineage: Eukaryota > Metazoa > Chordata > Actinopteri > Salmoniformes > Salmonidae > Coregonus > Coregonus clupeaformis. The sequence goes on from NW_025534026.1 coordinate 176,026, forward strand.
GCCCCTGCCCCGAGGACGAGACGCGCACCAACGGATACTCTGACCTGGGCTCCTCTGTACCCTCCAGGTAAGAGGAGACACAGACACACTAATACACAGACACACTATTACACAGACACACTATTACACAGACACACTAATACAGACACATTATTACTCAGACACACTATTACACAGATACACTAATACACATACACACTAATACACAGACATACTAATACACAGACACACTATTACACAGACATACTAATACACAGATACACTAATACACATACACACTAATACACAGACATACTAATACACAGACACACTAATACACAGACACACTATTACACAGACATACTAATACACAGATACACTAATACACAGACACACTAATACACAGACATACTAATACACAGACACTAATACACAGACATACTAATCCACATACACACTAATACACAGACACACTATTACACAGATACACTAATACACAGACACACTAATATACAGACACACTAATCCACAGACACACTAATACACAGACACACTAATACACATACACTATTACAGACACACTATTACACAGACACTAATACACAGACACACTATTACACAGACACACTAATACACAGACACACTAATCCACATACACACTAATCCACAGACACACTAATCCACAGACACACTAATACACAGACACACTATTACACAGACACACTAATACACAGACACACTAATACACAGACACACTAATCCACAGACACACTAATACACAGACACACTAATACACATACACTATTACAGACACACTATTACACAGACACTAATACACAGACACACTATTACACAGACACTATTAAACAGTCACACTAATACACAGACACACTATTACACAGACACTATTACACAGTCACACTAATACACAGACACACTATTACACAGACACACTAATACACAGACACACTTTTACATAGAGAACAGAAAGTTGCGGAACACCAAATGCAACCAGAAATACAAACATAGACATGACCAAAACTGTGACATTATATGAGACAGAAACACAAACACGAAGATGATTCAATACCTGTCAAACATCATGTGACCCCGAAAGGCAAACTCATAAACTTACAGAAATCTGCATAACAGTGTGCAACAGAAAGATGACAAATACATGCACAGCATCACCCAGCCCATAAATACAAACACACAGAGCTAAGAGTTTGAACGATTTCAGATCCCAGTGATGATGACTTACTGAACTCCACAGAGCATAATGTTCTTCTCCCCAAAAATATATTTTCACAAAACACCCCCTGTCAAGTCTCATACCCCCTGTCCTATAAGCCTGTTACCCTCTTAATCCCTCTGTGCGTGTGTGTGTATGTGTATGTATGTGTGTGTGTGTGTGTGTGTGTGTGTGTGTGTGTACTCACTTCAGGCTGCTTCTCTCCTCTCTCACAGCTTAGCTTACCAAACTCATTAGTTTTTACTCTTGACTGGAACAGAGTAGGATGATATCCCAATGGTACCCTATTACCTACATATTGCACTACTTTTGAACAGAGCCTTATGGACCCTGGTCAAAAGTAGTGCACTATAAAGGGAATACGGTGCCATTTGAGATGTAGCCTATATGGCCCCCAGGGCCTCTCTTGATTAATATTCATCTATAGAGCTGTTTTTAAGGAGGATTTACTCCCAACACTATTCGGCTTCCTTGTTCCTGCTCAGAATATCAAGTACCTAAAGTCATTACTATGGACTTTTATTTTTTTAGTCCTACTTTTAAGTTGAGTTTAGATTAGTGCTTTATGATATTTTTAGATGGTTGGGTACGTTTCCATGGGAATGTGAACATACAGTGCATTCGGAAAGTATTCAGACCCCTTGACTTTTTCCACATTTTGTTATGTTACAGCCTTATTCTAAAATGGATGAAAGAGGTTTTCCCCTCATCAATCTACACACAATACCCCATAATGACAAAGCAACAACAGGTTTTTAGAAATGTTTGGAAATTTATATAAAAAATATAAAAGAACTGAAATAATACATTTACATAAGTATTCAGGCACACCTATATTTCGGAAGTTTCTCCCATTCTTCTCTGCAGATCCTCTCAAGCTCTGTCAGGTTTGATGGGGAGTGTTGCTGCACAGCTATTTTCAGGTCTCTCCAGATATATTCGATCGGGTTCAAGTCCGGGCTCTGGCTGGGCCACTCAAGGACATTCAGAGACTCGTCCCAAAGCCACTCCTGCGTTGTCTTGGCTGTGTGCTTAGGGTTGTTGTCCTGTTGGAAGGTGAACCTTCGCCCCAGTCTGAGGTCCTGAGCAATCTGGAGCAGGTTTTCATCAAGGATCTCTCTGTACTTTGCTCCATTCATCTTTCCCTCGATCCTGACTAGTCTCCCAGTCCCTGCTGTTGAAAAACATCCCCGCAGCATGATGCTGCCACCACCATGCTTCACCGTAGGGATGGTGCCAGGTTTCCTCCAGACATGACGCTTGGCATTCAGGCCAAAGAGTTCAATCTTGGTTTCATCAGACCAGAGAATCTTGTTTATCATGGTCTGAGAGTCCTTTAGGTGCCTTTTGGCAAACTCCAAGCGGGCTGTCATTTGTCTTTTACTGAGGAGTGGCTTCCGTCTGGCCACTCTACCATAAAGGCCTGATTGGTGGAGTGCTGCAGAGATGGTTGTCCTTCTGGAAGTTTCTGCCATCTCCACAGAGGAACTCTGGAGCTCTGTCAGAGTGGATATCGGGTTCTTGGTCACCTCCCTGACCAAGGCCCTTCTTCTATGATTGCTCAGTTTGGCTGGGCGGCCAGCTCTAGGAAGAGTCTTGGTGGTTCCAAACTTCTTCCATTTAAGAATGATGGAGACCACTGTGTTCTTGGGGACTTTCAATGCTGCAGACATTTTTGGTACTATTCCCCAGTTCTGTGCCTCGACACAATCCTGTCTCTGAGCTCTACGGACAATTCCTTCGACCTCATGGCTTGGTTTTTGCTCTGACATGCACTGTCAACTGTGGGACTTTTTTTTGTCCAATCAATTGAATTTACCACAGGTGGACTCCAATCAAGTTGTAGAAACATCTCAAGGATGATCAATAGAAACAGAATGCACCTGAGCTCAATTTCGAGTGTCATAGTAAAGGGTCTGAATACTTATGTAAATATGGTATTTCTGTTTCTATTTCTTTTTTTTATAAATTAGCAAAAATTTGCTAAAAAATTTTAAAACCAGTTTTTGCTTTGTCATTATGGGGTATTGTGTGTATCCAATTTAGAATAAGGCTGTAACGTAACCAAATGTGGAAAAAATTAAGGGGTCTGAATACTTTCCTATAGCACTGTATGTGAACATATGGTATGTGTGTGGTATGTGTTGTGGTGTTGTGTTGTTATAGTAATAGGAACGTATTGTAGTTTGAACAGGAATAGTTGTGGTACTACTCTCATAATACAGTGGTCCTGTGAATACAGTGTACTGTGTGTTTGCACGTACACTACCGTTCAAAAGTTTGTGGTCAGAAATGTCCTTGTTTTGGAAAGAAAAGCTTGTTCTGAGAAATGAAGGCTATTCCATGCGAGAAATTGCCAAGAAACTGAAGATCTCGTACAACAGTGAAGAGGCGACTCCGGGATGCTGACCTTCTAGGCAGAATTGCAAAGAAAAAGCCATATCTCAGACTGGCCAATAAAAATAAAAGATTAAGATGGGCAGTCTGAGATATAGCTTTTTCTTTGCAACTCTGCCTAGAAGGTCAGCATCCCAGAGTCACCTCTTCGCAGTTGATGTTGAGACTGATGTTTTGCAGGTACTATTTAATGAAGCTGCCAATTGAGGACCTGTGAGGCGTCTGTTTCTCAAACTAGACACTCTAATGCAGGGGTGTCAAACGTCCGGCCCACGGGCCGGATCAGGCCCGCAAACGGGTTTAATCCGGCCCGCGAGATGATTTTGGAAAAAATATAAAAATAAAAATAAATTTATAATAATTTTGTAAAGTATAAAAATGCGCTGCAATTTTTCAATAAAATAAACTGCTGTTCCAATTGCGTCCACTGGATGGCGCAATAGCAATTGTGTTAAGCAAGCAAACTGTTTATACCGGGGCAGAGCAAGTAGGTCAAGCACGTGCAGCCAATGAGCTACTTTGTTTTGCCCGCAATATTTATTACGGCTTCTACTTTTAACATTATGTGCTTTGGCACCCTCATTGCCCCAATATGTCTCTGTCAAAAAAGAGAAAAGTGGACGCAGAGTGCAGAGTGTTCCAAGAAAAATGGTCATCCTATTTATTCACGGAATTGAATGGGAAAGCTGTAAGTTTGGTGTGTTCAGAGCATGTTGCAGTGCTGAAAGAATATAACCTTCAGTCGCCACTATGTGAGTCTTCATGCCGACAAATATGACAACTTTCAAGGACAGCGGAGATGAGAGAAGGTGAATGAACTGTTGGCGGGTCTGAAGAAACAGCAGTCTGTGTTTACTCACAGCCGAGACATCAGTGACGCTGCAGTGAAAGCTAGCTACCTCATTGCTAATGAAATCGCAGTGGCTTCAAAACCATTTAGTGAGGGTGAATTTGTAAAAACATGCATGATGAAGGCAGCGGAGATTGTGTGCCCTGAAAAGCGGCAGGCTTTTGCAAATATCAGCCTGACAAGAAACACAGTTGCAGACAGGATTTCCGATCTTTCAGTGGATTTGGACAGCCAGTTGAAGCAAAAAGTAAAGTCATTTATTGCGTTTTCGGTTGCAATTGATGAAAGCACGGACATTACAGATGTTGCACAACTGGCCATTTTCATCCGCGGAGTTGATGACACATTGACCGTCACCGAGGAGTTCGTGGAGTTGGTGCCGATGACAGATACAATGACAGCAGCTGATATTTTTACCGCACTCGTCGGGCGCGCTGGACAGGGTCGGAATGGACTGGTCCCGCGCTGTCAGCCTGGCTACAGATGGTGCGCCCTCAATGATCGGGAAAAAAAGCAGGCGTTGTGACAAAGTTCAGAGAGAAAGTGCAATCTGCAAATGGAGGACGTGATTTTTGACTTTTCACTGTATTTTGCACCAGGAGGCTTTGTGTTGCAAGTCATTAAAGATGGATAACGTCATGAAGGTGGTCATCCAAACTGTTAATTTCATCCGATCCAGAAGCCTGAATCACCGTCAGTTTGACAGCCTTCTCAGAGAGAAAGACCACATCTATGGCCTGCCATACCACACTGAGGTAAGATGGTTAAGCCGAGGTGCTGTGCTGAGGCGTTTCTTTGATTTACGAGAAGAAATTGAACAGTTCATGGAAGAAAAGGGCAAACCAGTGTTAGAATTTCATTCCGCAGAATGGATGCAGGACCTTGCATTTATGGTGGATGTTACAGAGCACCTGAATAACTTGAACAAACAGCTGCAAGGGCGCAACAAAGTTGTCACGCAGTATTATGACAGCATACGTTCTTTCAAGTTGAAGCTGTCATTGTGGGAGACGCAACTCGCCGGTGGTGATGCAGCTCACTTCCCCTGTCTGAAAAATGTGTGCGCGACCCAACATGTGGCAGACATGAAGCGGTTCAAAGATAAAATAACGGGACTGTTACGGGAGTTTGAGCAACGCTTTCAGATTTATGTTTATATGTTTTTATGTTGATGTGCTATTGTTTTTAATTGATTTTATTTTATTTGTATATTTAACCTATTCTTGACTCTGTGGTTCTTGCACTTGTTTGGGGAACAGGATTTCATTATTTGTATCTACATTTCTGCCTGAGAAATGACACCCTGATATAGTTCTGTGATCTGTGATATACGTCTGTGAATCACTGAGGCATTGTGTGTTTGTGTGTTCTTTGTCCTCAGAACTTTCAAATAACTTGATGTTTTATGATTAATAGTGATGTTGTGCTTTTGGACACTGTCCTCAGGATCCAGCTTTAGGTTTATATGTTTTTATGTTGATGTGCTATTGTTTTTAATTGATTTTATTTTATTTGTATATTTAACCTATTCTTGACTCTGTGGTTCTTGCACTTGTTTGGGGAACATGATTTCATTATTTTTATCTACATTTCTGCCTGAGAAATGACACCCTGATATAGTTCTGTGATCTGTGAAACAGTTCTGTTAATCACTGAGGCATTGTGTGTTTGTGTGTTCTTTTTCTTTAGAATTTTCAAATAAACTTGGACACACTGTCCTCAGGCTCCAGCTTTATGTTGTATGTTGATCGTATTAAAACAAAGAAAACAATCTGAAGTTGTTGTTTTTAAGTTATATATACCATGATTTTTCCGGTCCGGCCCACTTGGGAATAGATTTTCCTCCATGTGGCCCCTGAGCTAAAATGAGTTTGACACCCCTGCTCTAATGTATTTGTCCTCTTGCTCAGTTGTGCACCGGGGCCTCCCACTCCTCTTTCTATTCTGGTTAGAGCCAGTTTGCACTGTTCTGTGAAGGGTCTCAAGAAGGCCAGTTTAATTGCTTCTTTAATCAGCACAACAGTTTTCAGCTGTGCTAACATAATTGCAAAAGGGTTTTCTAATGATCAATTAGCCTTTTAAAATGATAAACTTGGATTAGCAAACACAACGTGCCATTGGAACACAGGACTGATGGTTGCTGATAATGGGCCTCTGTACGCCTATGTAAATATTCCATTAAAAATCTGCCGTTTCCAGCTACAATAGCCATTTACAACATTAACAATGTCTACACTGTATTTCTGATCAATTTGATGTTATTTTAATGGACAAAAAAATTGCTTTTCTTTCGAAAACAAGGACATTTCAAAGTGACCCCAAACTTTTGAACGGTAGTGTACATGTCATGTGTTTGTGTGTGTGGGCGGGGATGGGTGTGGTGTGAATACAGTGTACTGTGTGTTTGCACGTGCATTTAATGTGTTTGTGTGTCTGCTGTATTTGTATTTATGATGATCCCAGTAGTTCCTGCCAAGGCAGCAGCTATTCCTCCTGGGGTCCAGCAAAATTAAGGCAGTTATATACAATTAAAAACATTTACATTACATTTCACAACAGATTTCACAACACATTAAGTGTATTCCCTCAGGCCACTACTCTACTACCACATATCTACAACACAAAATCCATGTGTACGTGTGTGTATAGTGCGTATGCGTGTCTGTGCCTGTGTGTGTGTCTCTTCACACACACAGGTGTATTTGTTATCTGTTTTTTAAATCTGATTTTACTGCTTACTGTGTGTATGTGTGTGATGTGTGTATATTCTCTATCTAACGCTATATCTTTATCTGTGTGTGTAGTGCTGGCCAGACCCCCAGGAAGACACGCCACATGTACAACAATGAGATGATGGATGTGTACTGCTCCCAGTGCTGTAAGAAGGTCAACCTACTCAACGACCTGGAGGCCAGGCTGAAGAACCTCAAGGCCAACAGGTAACACAGGATAGGACACCCACCAACACCATCACACGTACGCATACGGCCTAGAGCCCAGCTGAGTAAGTGGATCTATAACTAGCATCAGATCCTGTCAGATCACGTGGTCAGGAAAACTCCTTGCTCTAAGAATGAGATGTGTTCTCACAGAAAATTAACCTGGTCATTATTTCAGGGAGATGACATACTTCTATTGTCCACTATGTTTACCCTGACTGTACTGTAGGTAAGATAGGTTAAATAATACTGCCATAGTGACCTGCTGTTTATTTTGGTGATGTCACAAAGGGCTTAAATGTATTGTCCCCAAATGTCAGAATGGGTCGCCACCATTCATTGACCCACATCATCAGCGTGTGTATAGTGAGAGGCGTTGGCGGTCTTTTTATCCTGTGTGATCATTATGGAGTTAATCACTTCCTCTGTAAACGAACAGACACACACACACACCTGCTTTGATGGACACACACTGACTGACACACTCACATCTCACATAGAACTTACATATAGACTTGCACTCTATTGTACACAGACAGACAGACAGACAGACAGACAGACAGACAGACAGACAGACAGACACACACACACACACACACACACACACACACACACACACACACACACACACACACACACACACACACACACACACACACACATACACACTTGCACTCCTACCATATGTAAGCCATAGCAGTAGTGGCCCTAGGCTGGTGAACTCGGTAATGAATGTAATGAAGTAGTGAGGACTCTGGAATCGTTTTGTCTTCCCTTCAACTACTGCTCTGTCTCTGCTGACTCTACAGTTCTTCTGCCTGAAAAAGTTATGCTCTACTAAGATGTATCACCTGGGCTTACAGTAATTAGTCAGACCCCTACCTTCTGCAGGAGAGCAAGTAAAGAGGAAGATGGAGGGAGGAGAGGGAGAGAGGATGGGGATGAGAGAGGGGGAATGGGAGTGGGAGAGAGAAAGTGAGAAGGAAGAGTGAGAAGGAGAAAGAAGGAGAGGAGGGAGGTGAGAGAACGTGGAATGATGAACGGGTGAATGGGCATGCAGAGAAGGAAAAAGCGACAAAGGAGGGATTGTAGGTGAAGGAGAAGAAGATATGAAAGCAAAGATTGATGATGCAGAGTGTTGCTGGCAGAGAGATGGAAGACTTCACAAGATCAATCTTTGAAGGAAGTACAGGCAGAGACAGAAAAAGATGGATGGAGAGATGGATGATTGAAGACGCCCTGTCAGCATGTAGTCAGTCTGGGGAGATGCTTCAGTTGAAATGGCATAAATGTGTGTGTGTGTGTGCGCGCACGTGCACGTGCATTTGTGTGTGTGCGAGAGATTTCTCTCTTTGATTTAATAGTGAAGCAGACACAAAGCTTTGAGACAGAACTATTGCTTAGCCAACAAAACTACTGTTCCCAGCAGCACCCTCAGGGAACATTATTTCATTAACATTGACATGCCCTTCGTGCCCTACTCTCTGGTTGTGTCGTAAATGGCACCCTCTTCCCTTTATAGGGCTCTACTATTGACCAGGGTCTGTAGGGCTCTAGTCAATAGTAGTGCACTATATAGGAAACATGGTGCCATTTGGAACACATACTCTCTTTCTCCTCTTGTGCAAAATGCTGATTAACAATACTATCTTAATACCAATCACACAGCAATTAGCTTTACTATCTATAATTCATTGTTATAACTAATAAACTAAAGTCTCTAGACATATCCATGACATTTGACAAGGGTAAGACTAACTGTGATGTTTTCTGTTTCTTTTTCTCCAGCCCCAATAGGAAAATCTCCAGCACAGCCTTTGGCAGGTCAGTCACGTCACCATATGTATGTGTTGTTACTGTGTTTGTTTTTGTATGTTGGCCACTTCCTTATTGATCCAGTCCCTTAGTCATGTGATCATTATGTTAGCCAGTGTATTAGACTACTATCTAAGTAATACTTGTGTGGTTACTGTGTTTGTTTTTGTATGTTGGTTATTGGTTAATGATGACCACTTCCTTATTGATCCAGTCCCTTAGTCAAGTGATCATTATATTAGCCTGTGTATTAGACTACTATCTAAGTAATACTTCCTAAGTAATAAGGTAATGGTTTTAGTATACTGAACCTCTCTACCTCTTCTGTGTTCACTTTACTACTACAGTTACTACTGTGTACAGATGGAGGATCTTCATTTAAGCAGTTTCTCACAGCAGGAAAATAACCCTGCAGAAACGGGAAATGTGAATTATTGTGTGGATTATAATTAATGGAAATTTTTGTAGGGGTTAATCAATTTTTTGTTAGGGCAAATCAAGGACATTTTCTGCAACAACAGGGTGATCCAATTAAGATGCTTGTATGTACACATTGAAGCAGGGGCACTGTGTTCAGCATACAAGTGTACCTGTATACAATGCAGTGAAGGCATTATTAATTTTGTTACAGTACAAAACATACAAACAACAACATCACACAAACATCAACTACATAGCACATGCCCAGACCCACATGCTAACACCCCCATCTCCAGCGCCCACATCACTCTCTGCCACATGGCCTCAAACTGCACCATTTTGTTTCTCTCCATCGCCACACACTTTCAACATTTAGATAATAAAGCATTTGACCTTTCCATTGTGTTAACAACAGAGGATTGGTTGATTTCCAGTTTTTAAGTATACGTTTTTTCAAGATGATTGACGAGAAAAGTATCGTCCAACCCATCAGGTATCTCACTGCACCCTCATATGCCATATCTTGAATTATGCAGACAGACGGATTAAAAGTACATTTACATTGTAATAGTTCTGACAGCCAACTTTCTTAATCCATCCATAATTTTTGGACTTCATAACATTCCCAGAAGGCATGGATTATTGATTAATTGTTAGTTTTACACTTAAGACATAAATTAATCTGCCATTGTGTGTAGAATTTGTGAATTTTGTCTCTTGTATAATACATTCTATACATTAGTTCATACTGGATTAAGCGTACATTTTAGTTAATTGTAATTTTGTTAGTTATGTCCCAACATTCCCTCTATCTTGTGCCAATATCAGTTCTTTTTAAGTCTTGGTTCCAATAGTTTATATTTATTTCTAAGAGATTGTCAGTTGGATAGGCTCTCTTCAAGGTTTTATAGCTTACCTAATATGATATCCTTTCATTGTGGTCAATGTACAGTGTATCTAGGGCTTTGTCCTACTTCCCTCCTGTAGTGAATTAAACTGACAAATAGAGATAGGCCTGCCAGCACTGATCTATGTGCATAGGGATCAACCTCTCCCCTCCCTCTCTTCTGTTTTCCTTTCTCTCCTCCTCTACTCTCTCCCTCTCTTCTACTCTCCTCCTCTACTCCCTCTCTCTCTTATACTCTCCTCCTCTACGCTCTCCCTCTCTTCTACTCTCCTCCTCTACTCTCTCCCTCTCTTCTACTCTACTCCTCTACTCTCTTCCTCTACTACTCTCCTTCTCTACTCTCTCTCTCTTCTACTCTCCTCCTCTCTCTCTCTCTTCTACTCTCCTCCTCTACGCTCTCCCTCTCTTCTACTCTCCTCCTCTACTCTCTCCCTCTCTTCTACTCTACTCCTCTACTCTCTCCCTCTACTACTCTCCTTCTCTACTCTCTCTCTCTTATACTCTCCTCCTCTCTCTCTCTCTTCTACTCTCCTCCTCTACGCTCTCCCTCTCTTCTACTCTCCTCCTCTACTCTCTCCCTCTCTTCTACTCTCCTCCTCTACTCTCTCTCTCTCTTCTACTCTCCTCCTCTACTCTCTCCCTCTCCTCCTCTACCTCTCCTCCTCTCTCCCTTTCCTCTCCTCTCCTCTCCTCTCCTTTCCTCTCTACCTCCCCTCCTCTCCTCTCCTCTCTCCATTTCCTTCCCTACTCTCTACCTCTCCTCCTCTCCTCTCCTCCCCTACTCTTTCCCTCCCTTTCTCCTCCTCCTCTTATTGATGAATAGTCTCTGTAATGGATGCTGGTGTGAAGCCATTCCATTAGTTAGAGAGGGGCTAGCTGTCGTGGCGGCAGTTTGAATGTCACTGTGTGTGTGTGTGTGTGTGTGTGTGTGTGCGTGCGTACATATGGGCATGCAGGCCTGTGTGTCTTTGTACTGTAATAGTGTGTGATGTGTGTGTGTGCACTCTATGCAATATCATCAGCTCCCTCACTGGCACAGCCCTTATGCTTATAGTCCCTTTTTCATCCTATCCTGCGGCATTCTTTCTGCAGGAGTGGAGATGGGATGTACACACAGTGGCATTATGGTTCAGCAGTAAAGCTCAGATTTATGCCCTATGGGGTGAAGCTAGAAAGGGATAGCCCTATAGGACTACCACAGTTGTGAGAGATTTTAAGGTGAAGGGATAGAGTTTTTTCTTCAAACGGATCAAGTCTTAGTGGACTGCTTCTAGGTTGCACACTGCACAGTAGCTGTCTTTGTTGGTTACTGTAGGTCCCAGTCTGTTACTGTTTTGGCCTCAAGAACAAAGGAGTTGGCTACAGCTGAAACACTGGTGCCTGGGCTAACACTACAGTATGGGAGATGTAGTTCTGGAAGCTTCTGTTTGCGAGCTGTAGTTTTGGGAGTTTCTGTTTGGATGGAGTCATGTGTGTAACAGCTTCTTCCTCTCTCTTTTGTTCTCTCTGTCTGCAGGCAGCTCCTCCAGACCAGTAACTTCAGCAGCAGCAACGGCAGCACGGAGGACCTGTTCCGAGACAGCATCGACTCCTGTGACATCGACATCACTGAGAAGGTACCGTAGAGATACATTGTGTTCTATTTCATTCTATGGAAGGTACTGCCATTTATTGTGTCTGTCTCTATCTGTGACCGTTCCACTACCTGCACTCAATTCTATTAAGGTGAAAGTTGATAGGATACCAATTGTGAAATTGATTGCATTGGCTGCTACTGTCAAGAGGTGTTCTGCTGTGAAATGAAATGAATGGCTCTGGCAGAGCTTGTTGCTGATTGTGCTGGCTGAAGTAAGGACATTGATATAACATATCTTACCCTCTCTCTCCCTATTTACCACCTCTCTCTCTCTCTCTCTCTCTCTCTCTCTCTCTCTCTCTCTCTCTCTCTCTCTCTCTCTCTCTCTCTCCCTCTCTCTCCCCAACACACAGGTGAGTTACCTAGAGAAGAAAGTAGCAGAGTTGGAGAATGACACTCTGATGAATGGAGATCTCAAGTCCAAGCTGAAGCAGGAGAACACACAGCTGGTTCACAGGTAGGAGGTTTACACACACACATGCATGCCCACCCCACCCACCCACCACACACACACACACACACACACACACACACACACACACACACACACACACACACACACACACACACGTAGATACACACATACACATACACACAAACAAACGCACGCACACACATTTATTCTTAAATATATATATGTGTGTGTGAGCATGTTTTTGCATATCTCATTTACAGTATGCTTATGTTTGTTAATGTGTGTGTGTGCGTGTGCGTGTGTGTGTCACTCACAGGGTCCACGAGTTGGAGGAGCAGTTGAAGGACCAGGAGGCGCGGGCAGAGCAGAACACAGAGGAAGAGCAGAGACGACACCGTGAAGCCTACAGCAAGATGGAGAGGGACAGGAACACTGAGATAGAGCTGCTACACAACCGGTAACACACACACTTACACACACACACACACACACACACACACAAACACACTTACTTCAATCATTTATACACTGCATCATAGATACTCATATTTACATTTATGCGCTATCTAGAACCTAAAAGGGTTCTTTGGCTGTTCCAATAGGTAGAACCCTTTGGTTTCCAGGTAAAAACCCTTTTGGGTTCCATGTAGAAACCTTTCCACAGAGGGTTCTACATGGAACGCAAAACGGTTCTACCTGAAACCAAAAAGGGTTATCCTATGGGGACAGCCGAATAATCCCTTTGGAACCCTTTTTTCTAAGAGTGTAGTCCATAGAGCTAGGTAGATACCATAGATTAGGCCTTGAGGTCCGCTGTACTGCTAATTTCCATTTCTCTTTGTTATTGGCTTTGTTTTGAATAACCCTGGCATATGCTAAACATGGATGAATTATCAAAATGTGTTTCCTCTTCTTCCCCCACAGAGTCCAGTTGCTAGAGGAGGAGAACGGATATATATCGGTGAACATGTGCAGACTGAAGTCTCAGACAGAGAAACTGGACGAGGTATGTGCGTCCTTGCTTACATATCATCCTCAGAGAAACAGTAGACTACATTTAGTACAAACACACTCATTATCACACACTCTCACTCATGTAACTCCAGTACTACAATCTCTGCACAGACAGAGACCTCGGTAACTGGTTACAAAACATGAACACCCACCCATCAACAGCACATGACCAATTGCCAAAGTCACACACGCACACACACACACACACACATTTGGAGGTGTGAAGGCTACAGCTGGGCTCATATCAACACCTCTATTTCCAGCCTGCCTGGTGAAAACATGTGAGGAAGTTGGCATTACTGGTCTGCATGATTATTTGATTGTGTGGGTGTGAACTCCTAACAGACAGAGTCACACTAACTAATTACTATACTATACACTTCAGGTTGCCTGACGACTCAAACTGAATTATTCCGCTGCTCTGTCGTTCACTACATACTTCAGTCTGAGACTGCCATCGTTGATGTCAGAGCGGGCGTAGGTGTGGTGTGGGAATCAGATGCAGGATGCAGATGCTAGTCCAAAATACTTTAATAAAGTCCACAGAATGAACGGCTACAAACAGAGCCGGAGGCACAAGAAAAATAACGCACTCAGCGTATAAATACAAAACACGCACAACAGTGCGGACTCTCTATCTAGAACAGAAATAGAGCACAAACTGACTGGCAACACCTGCTGACACGGAACAACTACACACAACCACAAGACAGAAACAACGAGAACTTAAAGGACACATAATCAAGACAAAATGAGAAACAGGTGTACCAAAACAGACCAAACCAAACAAACACAGAAAGAACGAACGGTGGCAGCTAGTACTCCGGGGACGACGACCGCCGAAGCCTGCCCGAACAAGGAGAAGGAGCAGCCTCGGCAGAAACCGTGACAGTTGAAGTCGTTTGTGGTGACGTCCAAATGAGGGGTGTTGTACAAAACAAAGTAATCAGCGATTTGATTGTATCAAAGCCAATCGTATTTTCAAACTGCCATTTTATCCACGTGTATTCTGGCTCTGGCACAACACATTGGTTTCTGGGACCAATCAGAGCGGCTAGAATGTTTTTCCGTTCTAAAAATCGTCGGGGAGAAACTCAGATTCAGACTCATTACGGAGAAGAAACTAACGTCTGTGGGGGTGGCGTGACGTAGCGTTTGGCCGGAGCAAGGAGTTTGGGTAGCCAGGCAACATTTCATTACCAGCTGTAGAGAATATGTTTATGAATAGCAGTTGTGCATTTCAATTTTTTTTGCAGTATTTGCACTGTGCATAGTACTGTAAATTCATTAAATGTATAGTTCATTTTAAGGTATGTGTCCTAATGCTTCTTCTTACAAGACTATTCACTGTACATTATTAGACTGAATGTGTTCTTGCTTACCCCATACATCCTAACAAACTAATGTCTTATTCATACTGTGGGACCTTTATTGTGTGAACAACATGTGACTTTTATTTTGATAAGCTACTCTGGAGGTTGGGGGTAGAGCAGAGGTTATTGGGTAATCGGGGTCAGTTTTGAGATTGAGTGACCACCCTCTCTAGCTCGTTGTATAATTTTGCCTGTCCCTAAGTTGTTGTACTTGGCCTATAGGGCCGCCCCGAACTGCACTGTGCTGGCTTGGGTGTTTTCTATTCACGTGGTCTCCCGAGTGGTGCAGTGGTCTAAGGCACTGCATTGCAGTGCTAGCTGTGCCACTAGAGATCCTGGTTCGAATCCAGGCTCTGTCGTAGCCGGCTGCGACCGGGAGACCCATGGGGCGGCGAATAATTGGCCCAGCGTCGTCCAGGGTAGGGGAGGGAATGGCCGGCAGGGATGTAGCTCAGTTGATAGAGCATGGCGTTTGCAACGCCAGGGTTGTGGGTACGAGTATGAAGAAAAAAAAATGTAGGCACTCACTAACTGTAAGTCGCTCTGGATAAGAGCGTCTGCTAAATGACTAAAATGTAAATGTAAATGTCCTTTCCAGCACGGTCCCAGCAAATATGGTGGATGTGTAACCAGTCCAGCCCAGAACATATTGCCTTGGCTTGGGCCTGTAATGTGAATCAGGCATACGTTTGAAAACAATACACACTTCATTCTCTGTGTATCATCACATGTATTTGAACGTGTCTATATGTGTGTGCGGTCAGGAGAAGCAGCGTATGACAGACAAGCTGGAGGACACCAGTCTGAGGCTGAAGGATGAGATGGACCTCTACAGGAAGATGATGGACAAGCTGAGACAGAACAGACATGAGTTCCAGAAGGAGAGGGAGGCCATGCAGGAGGTGAGAGGAGGGATAACGCACACACACACAAGCATGTACACATACTTGTACACACTTTCACATGTAGTATGAAAAGAAAGCTTATGATGCCTCTCCCACTCCTCTGAACTCTCTAGTAGCTGAATGTTTGCACATAAACCAGTCTGCCCACTTCATCAGACTGGTCTACGTGGCTATCCCAGGTACCCTTTATAACTGAACAGTCTTCACGACAGCTACCACATATCATCCCTGGTTGTGTCCCTCTCCTGCAGTTGATTGAGGACCTTCGTCGGGAGCTGGAGCACCTGCAGTTGTTCAAGCTGGAGACAGAGAAGCCTGGCCGCGGCCGCAGCTCTTCCTCTGGGCTGACGGAGTTCAACGCCAAGACCAGAGAGATGGAGCTGGAGCACGAGGTCAAGAGACTCAAACAGGTGGGCTTGAGACCTAGTGGCTATTGCTGACAGGCATGTGTAGGTGCTGTTTCAACTCTATATGAGTGCATTGTTCCTTCCTCTGTTTGGGTATTTGCTAGGATTTAATTTGGCAAGAGACTCAAACAGGTGGGGCTCAAAAACAATATTTTACACAACATTTGTTTTTTTTTACACGCGTTCTCCTCAATTCCACCCCTAAGTATACTGTATGTATTTGTAAATGCCACCACTACAGTGAGGGAAAAAAGTATTTGATCCCCTGCTGATTTTGTACGTTTGCCCACTGACAAAGAAATGATCAGTCTATAATTTTAATGGTAGGTTTATTTGAACAGTGAGAGACAGAATAACAACAACAAAAATGTTCTGACGCATGTCAGAAATGTTATAAATTGATTCGCATTTTAATGAGGGAAATAAGTATTTGACCCCCTCTCAATCAGAAAGATGTCTGGCTCCCAGGTGTCTTTTATACAGGTAATGAGCTGAGATTAGGAGCACACTCTTAAAGGGAGTGCTCCTAATCTCAGTTTGTTACCTGTATAAAAGACACCTGTCCACAGAAGCAATCAATCAATCAGATTCCAAACTCTCCACCATGGCCAAGACCAAAGAGCTTTCCAATGATGTCAGGGACAAGATTGTAGACCTACACAAGGCTGGAATGAGCTACAAGACCATCGCAAAGCAGTTTGGTGAGAAGGTGACAACAGTTGGTGCGATTGTTCGCAAATGGAAGAAACACAAAATAACTGTCTCGGGCTCCATGCAAGATCTCACCTCATGGAGTTGCAATGATCATGAGAACGGTGAGGAATCAGCCCCAGAACTACACGGGAGGATCTTGTCAATGATCTCAAGGCAGCTGGGACCATAGTCACCAAGAAAACAATTGGTAACACACTACGCCGTGAAGGACTGAAATCCTGCCAAACGTCAGCCTCGAAACCTTAATGACTTGGAGAAGATCTGCAAAGAGGAGTGGAACAAAATCCCTCCTGAGATGTGTGCAAACCTGGTGGCCAACTACAAGAAACGTCTGACCTCTGTGAATGCCAACAAGGGTTTTGCCACCAAGTACTAAGTCATGTTTTGCAGAGGGGTCAAATACTTATTTCCCTCATTAAAATGCAAATCAATTTATAACATTTTTTACATGCGTTTTTCTGGATTTCTTTGTTGTTATTCTGTCTCCTACTGTTCAAATAAACCTACCATTCAAATTATAGACTGATCATGTCTTTGTCAGTGGGCAAACATACAAAATCAGCAGGGGATCAAATACTTTTTTCCCTCACTGTATATGCTGGTGTGTAAGTTGATAGTGTTTTATGTGATAGTCTAATGCTGTGAGTACACTCTCAACATAGAGAGTGGCATACACTAGTCATATCTATCTACAGTAAGTGTTGTCCTTTCGAATTCTTAGATAGTGTGCAATTTCTAGGTAGTGAATACCAGTGGTATCTGTCTGTCAAGGGCAGGGAAATCACATTGTTATTGTTCCCCATCCTTGTTACGAGCATCGGACCTAGTGTAAACATGAGATAAGAGATCAAGATAAAAGTGTTTCTAAGATGCCCTCTCAGATAAGGCAGACTTTATGATACTAAACCACAAAGCCTTGAGGCAAACGCAGGCAAGAGGCTCTATTGCTGAGACATGCAGTATTGCAGTATCTTCATGTGTAAAGATTTGATATTCTACTGTAGGCTTCTTTCTTGCCTTCGGTCAGTACACACTGTCAAACTGACAGTAACGCTAGGAGAGTAATCACAATGCCTCGCCTTGCCTGCAGCTTTCATCTGGATCTGTCTCACTCTCTCTCTGACTCTCTTTTTCTCTCTCTCTCTTTTTCTCTCTCTCTCACACTAGCCTGGTTGCCGTCTCTGCTCAGCTATTACATTTGACAAATGACAGGAGTGGCAAGGGGTGGAATGTTAGCTAAAAAGACTGGTACCCAGACTACACATACACGTAAAGCTTTTTTCGCACAGTCATTTTCTGCAGTCACAGGCTCAAAGTTTAAACTACAAGGCTGGAAGAGAAACATTACTTAGTGATCCATCTCTAATTGGTGTCAGGCAGATATGTGATGCCTTTTTCCTCTTTTCTCAACAATTTTAGATCAAATGGTGCTTATCTGAAACTCTTTATTTAAAATCTGTTCTTTTATAATGGCACTGTTTCAAATTTGAAAAAGGGTTCAAAAGAGAACACAGATCAGCTAGCTGATTTGATCGTATTACAAACAGGGATGAATGAGTCTATTCCGTCCCTCATGTCTCCCTGTGCTACTCTGTGCTCTTCCTCTGTGTGTCCAGCGGTTTGTCTCGCAGGACTTTCCTCTGACCTCTGACCTCCACCACCTCGTAGTATCCGCTGGGGCACGCCTCCGTCACGGTCAGACGGTAAACAAACCCACCGTTGTTTCCTGTGACCTTTAACCTTTGACCCCTGCCATTAACCACCGTTAATAACACCACCATACAGCGCCTATAGAGCTTCACCCCCAGTTGACACAGGGAGCAGTTTGTGCCATAACACCGTGATAACCATAATAACCTGTGTCCTGTCCTGTAGGTGTTACTGTAGATGTGGTGTGCTGTGTCGGCTGCTGTTGAAATCAAGAGATGGTTTGTCATGTGTGTAGTTGTGTGAGGCTTCAGTAGTCTAATCTAACAGGCCCTGCCTACTGACACAGTGTGGATGAAGTGGGGCGCTTGGAGAATTGAGATGAAACTCATCAAGCTGTGGACTCCCTCTTAACCCATCGCTTCAGTCTGCCAAATCAAACTATGATACTCATCGCTCTCTCTCTCTCTTTCCTTCCCTCCTCTCTCCCTCTACTTCCCCCTCCCTCTTCTCTCTCCCAAACTCCCAACCTCCTCTCTTTATCCCTCCCTCCCTCCCTCCTTCACTCCCCCCTCCACCCAACAGGAGAACCTGAAGCTAAGGGAACAGAACGACGACCTGAATGGTCAGATCCTCAGTCTGAGTCTGTATGAGGCTAAGAACCTGTTCGCCACCCAGACCAAGGCCCAGTCGCTGGCTGCCGAGATAGACAACGCCTCACGAGACGACGTGAGTTTTTCATTCATAATGAGAATCATTTGATCATTTGATAATTTCGGAGTAACCCTAGAAGAGTTGATTTAGGTCATAGTATAACCAGATAATGGCACCACCATATCTGATGGTAACATAACATTGATTTGATATTTCTCCACAGTTGATGGAGGCCCTCAAGGAGCAGGAGGAGATCAACTTCCGTCTGCGGCAGTACATGGACAAGATCATTTTGTCTATCCTGGACCACAACCCCTCCATCTTGGAGATCAAGACCAACTAGAACCCCTCTACTAGTAACCCACTACTAAAACCCCCTAAAGGAATGGGGAACGGGAAAGGGAAAGGAAGACTAGCCAAGCTGGGGCATGGGACAGCTAGACTTCATTGCCCCCTGCTGCCCCAGGGGTGGAACTGTGAACTTGGGTGTATTCATTAGGCACAAAACAGAAGAAAACAGACTAAAACTGGGCGGTACAACCTGGACTCGTCCAATTAGAAACACTTGTTTTTGTGTTCTGTTGCGAAACTTTTTGCTATGGTGTGCCCTAATGAATATGACCTTGTTTTCTCCAGCGACTGAAGCTATAGGGGATTTTGTTGACTTCTAAAGGGAGTTTTGGTACTTCACCGTCATACTTCTGTTCTATTCTGTGACTCGTCAACAGATGTTGATATCTCCCTCATTTCTCCTTCTATTTTCTCTATTGTTTCCTCACAGCCTCATCTTTAGTCTTAAAAACAATTGAGATTAATTATTACTGGGAAAAACTATTATACTGGGCAGGTGCTTTGAATATGAAGGGAAATACAGGTTGTTAAACACTGGATATACGTACTCTAGTGGAGTGGAGTGTTTAGAAACAATGTGAACACAAACCTATTGATCTGCAACAGCATGTGTTGTAGCCATAGGGGAAGAAAGGAACGGAGAGAGACAGGCAGATAGACAAACAGAGATCTGTAGCTCCCAGACAACCCTATCCCCACTGTTTCCATCAAGTTGATCTGTGTTTGATCGCTGAAGACAGGTATGTGGGCAGAGGCACGTTGATGAAGAAAGTAAAGCAGCACGTGTTTCTGTGCGTAAGAAGAGTGACAGAAAGAGATGAAAGGAGGGAGAGAAGGAGAGAGAAAGTATTATACAAGCATCTCCATGTCAAAAGATATTGGTGTTGACTAAAGATGATATCAGCCATGTAAATTGATAATGAGAGGCAGCAGAACTTGGTGTGATGGAATGCTTTCAGGAGGATGGAATGGTTTAGTGAAGTCAAAGAAGGAACAGGTGAAGTGTATCGGTCAGTAAAGTACAGAGGAAGATAAGAGAAGAATGACTTCCTAGGGAACTCTGAGATGACGGTACAGTATTATCTGTGTAGAGTAATACTGTATGATAAATCCATATAGTAAATCCTTAACTCACACAGTGAGTTGTTCATTGGCTGGTTGAGAATTTCAGAATGCCAATTCATTTCTACTCAGACATTCTGTAGTAAGTCTGTCTAAATAGGTTGGTTAGACCTGGGATATCTGCTATGAAGGTCCCATTGCATAGTGCTGCTATAGCTACCCACATAAAAAAATACTATAGTATACTATGGTATAAATACTATAGTATTCACTGTATGGTTTTTGTGGATTTTACTGTAGTATTCACTGCAGTGAATACACTTTTCTGTTTCTTCTGTAGTATTTATTGTAGTATTTACTGTAGTATACTGTATTATACTGTAGCATTTACAGTTAACTATAGTATAAATACTGTAATAAAAGAAAACTGTAATATATACTATAGTAATAATGTAGTGTTTTTGCAGACATTACTGTAGTATTTACTACAGTGTTTTTGTTTTATTATCTTTGACATAGAAATTGAGACTTTCTCCTTCAGGAAACCTACCGGAGAAATACTAAAAGAGCAAATTTTCCATAACCTGTAGGTAGGACTGGGGTCTGAACAGATTTTTCAGAGCTTCTGTTCTTTTCTATAACCTGTAGGGAACACTATGGTCTATACTTGGCATGTAGGTTTCTCACTTATGGGTGGCACAAATTGTGATATGGGGGAGGGGCATGGCCAAGGTATATGTAAATAAGATACTGTAGTATTTACTATAGTTTTAAAAAGTGTCATGTTTTTGCAGACTGTAGTGTTTTTGCGGTTACAGTAGTATTTACTACAGTGTTTTTTTGTGGCTAATACTATAGTATTTACTATAGTTTCTACAGTATAGTATAACATTCTATAGTAAGTACTACTGTACACATGATCGAGGGATACTACAGTGTGTAGTATAGTATACTACAGTTTACTATAGAATTATATAATAGGTACTGTAGTATTCTATAATAAACTGTAGTATTTTTTTATGTGGGTATTAGCCCGTTAGCCTATATGCTTTATATTTCTGTGTCGGACTCTGCCACTTCACTCTCCCTATGTCCACACTGAACTAGAGACAAACCCTGCCAGCACACAGGGCTGTCAAGTCAACAGCATAACAATGTACAAGCACACGAATGTAACCCAATGGATGTGAATGTACAGAATGCTTAATGCATTCTGCATAGAGATAAATACAGTATTTATCTCTATGTTATTCCACATCTCAATGTGTTTTATGAATTTCCTCTGGGTGTTAAGCCATGTCAGTGTGGCTCATTGAATCATCCCTATCATCTCTATATAAGATATTTTAGTATACTGCAGTATATTCATCAGAGGTTCACATACTGTAGACTAGTTTGGTACTAATAAGACTGGAATAGCAATCATACTGGGGTCTATACAGAGTGTATAGGTAGTGTTCGCCCTTTGGCTAGTATACTGTAAATATCATGAATGTCTCACGTAGCTAACATTCTCTCTGTTAAAACCTAAATGGTTTTTGTTGAGATACAGTAGTTTTAAAATGTCCTACACTAGGCTTTTGCTGTACTACTGTATTCGAGAGGACATTGATAGGGATAGGGGATAACCTGCTGTAAATTCAATTGCTTTAAACTTACGTTTTGCTTCCTTGCACAAAAATATGTCGTTTTTCTTCTTTTTGCATGTTCTCACTTTTTCTGGTATTCGTGCCTTTAAAACACTGTTATCTATTTTTCTTTTTCTTTATATAGCTATGATGTTTAGACAGCTTAACAATTAGTATTTTTACAGTTGCTTTAAAATCGTTGTCTGAACGATGTTCCTGACTTGTAAATGTTGTACAGAGAGACTTTAGTTAGGATTTGTATTGTGCCACTCACCAAACTTTTACAGATGAGACCACAAAAATACTATTTTATACAGTTCTATCAGGAAATGGCCAAGTAATCAACTCTAGTTTATAAAACTGTTACAGCACAAGGTTTTTAATTTAAAAACAGATGGGCATTAGGGGAATATTTTTTTTTTTTCTGTTTCTGTGGTAACCTATCCATGAATGCAGTGTCCATTGCTTTTCAGGTTGCTTTGGTTTCTGCATCCTTTCAAAGTATGTTGATGTGGTTTCCACCTGTCTTCCTATACACTAAATAAACTGGTGAGCAATATTACTTTTCTCTATACCATACCAACCTGGCACTACAAGGTTTACTTCTACAACCTTGAAAGATTCACTTCACACAAATTGAAGTGAAATTGAGAGAAATTGAGAAATGTCTTCAAATTGAGGGTTGACCTCGTCCTCATATAAAAGCTCTAGTCCTTCAACCAATGGCATCCCATTTCAGACAGTGCAACAGCCAATCACCTGTTGAGCACTGTCACAAAGTTTCACTTGCAACATTTTAAATAAACTCAAACGTTTCCCATTTTTTTTACTCCTAAATACTTCCTAACACAATGAAAGATGTAGTCTCCTATACTTCAAGATAGTGAGAGGTTGGATTTTAAAGCGCACAAGGTGTGGCATTGTGGCAATAAGAATGGCTTGGGCTTGTGATATCTTGTTATTTTCGCTTACCTTGTTTCTGTCGTCCTATTTCTCTACCACATACCATTGTTACTCCTACACTGAAGCACTGTACTGTATGTGGCTGTAAGTAGGCTACTACTTATGATATGAGGTCTTATCTGCAATTGTGATGTACAAACAACTTTAAGCTGTAAATAAAGAGATTTGCCCTGGCATGATTACAACCTGATAAATGCTCATTTTATAATTGAAGATGTCAACTTCTTACAGTATGATCAAAGGAATACTCTGTCCTGTTTTTGGAATAATAATGTTTGCCATTGATTCAATTTATAACACTCCAAATGCAGTAAAACAGGTTTGTTACAATTGATTAAATGTGGTCCTAATGTGGTATTTCCTGTATAGACATAACTCTAGCTGCAGTGTGCCTGATGTGGCTCCTCTATCAATGCTGACCTACATCTCACAGCCCTGAGAAATGACTTGTGGGACCCAGAGAATTCTCAAAGAGATGGAAATTATCTAGTTCAGTGTACTTCAACACAGAAATTTAACAAACCCCTGATTCATACTGTGTCAATTGATTCAAGATTATGATGGTAGAATGGGGCTTGGGACGCTAAAACGTTTATTATGTGCACGTTTCAATAAATTGTCCTACAGAGAATACAAAAAAAATAAAAAATACTGCTGATCATCAGTCAAAAATAATAAACCAAGCAGTAACCCACGTGGATCATGATGTCAGAACAGAGGCGACTCCACCGTGCGCTTGACGTCATACACTGCATTCGAAGCCCACGGGAGGTAAGTGTACGAGGAATTGGTTAATTAGCTAGCAATTTACCTTACCTTGATTTGTGTGCACTTTCTGAAACCCAAGTTTATGTAGTTAAATTGGGCTGTTGAGTTTACATGAAAGGGGGAAAATGATATGTTCATTCATGCTGGAATAAAGTGAGTTGCTAGCCAGCAAGCGACGTTAGCTAACTATCGAACAATCAATCTATTAGCAACCGGAAAATGTGCATGCAGTATTTTGTTGTCAAACTCATTTTGGGTGCCGGTACTGTTTATATTTAGGTGAAGGAGCTCCACAATACTTTTGAACATATATTCTATAAGAGGAACAGGAGCTCAAGCAGTAGAACATTTGAGGTGCAGGTACTCCGCTCTGGTGATCTCCTGCCCAAGTCAAGCACTGCTTATTAGCTGATATGACAACATTTTCTGTGTGTTCAGGCTTTTCTTTGCAGGCCTACAGTTAAGACTTGAGGGAGACTTGTGACAGTGGACCATGCCCCAGACAGCGAGTAACCCCCCGGGCTTGTGCATTGGTGCCAAAACCATTCCAGAGAGAAAGCAGATATATTCATGCACTGGTGCCACAGACCCTGTTCCAGAGAGGAAGCTGATGTATTCAGGCAGTGGTATACTGGACCCTGTTCCAGAACATAGGTACAGGCAGGCCTATCCTTCCAGGTATAGGTGGAAATGGAGGAAGAAGTCCAAAAAAAAAACGCTGCCATTGCCACCAGCCCCACCGCTGCCACAGTATAAGGAAGAAAACTGGGAGGAGGAGATAGGAATCGTTGAGACATATGGATTTGCTCCATATGGTAAGGAGTGGGGAGAGATACAGTGGGGTCAGGAATTATTGGATCCCATGATAAAGATTAGCAAAAAATACAGTTAAAATTAATAATACAAATACTGAGCTATATTGTATGAAAATTATATTATTTTATACTAATACAATTGATCAAAGAAGGGGAAAAAAAAGATAAGGGTCTAAATGATTGGATCCCCTGTTTTCAATACTCCAGCACCCTCCCCTTGCGAGGATAACGAAACTGAGTATTTTTCCAAAATGTTTTATGAGATTGGAGAATACATTGGGAGGGATCTTAGACCATTCCTCTATACAGAATCTTTCCAGATATTTGATATCCCTTTGTCTGCACTTAAGGACTACCATCTTCAATTCAAACCACAGCTTTTCAATTAGGTTCAAGTCCGGAGACTGGGATGGCCATTGCAAAATTATGATTTTGTGGTCAATTAAAAATGTCTTTGTGGATTTTGATGTGTGCTTGGGGTTATTGTCTTGCTGGATGATCCACTTGTGGGCACGTTTCAGCCTCCTGGCAGAGGCAACCAGGTTTTTGGCTAAAATGTCGTGATACTTGGTACAAGGGCCCCAGAACCAGTGAACGCAAAATAGCCCCATAACATCAAAGATCCACCACCATTATTTTACAGTAGGGATGAGGTATTTTTTGCATATGCATTGTTCTTTCGAAGGCCAAACCCACCACTGGTGTGCGTTTCCCCTTTTGTCTGTTAATATAGTATGTCAAGGACTAGGTCTAGGACAGTGGTCACCAACCCGTCGATCTGGATTTTTGTTTGCGTAGGTGCACTTGATTCAGCTGCCCTGTGCGCCGGGTAGTCGAGGTGTTCCCATTTTGAACCATTTCATGGGTCTGAAGGTACAAACTCCGCCTGCCCAGAGAGCAAATCAAGTGCACCTATATGTCTACAGCTGGCCAATCAGATAACTCAGGTCACCGTGCAGCCTCCACGAGTCCACAGAGAATTTTAGCCTAAAATGACATACCCAAATCTAGCTGCCTGTAGCTCAGGACCTGAAGCAAGGATATGCATATTCTTGATACCATTTGAAAAGAAAGACTTTGAAGTTTGTGGAAATGTGAAATTAATGTAGGAGAATATAACACATTTGATCTGGTAAAAGATAATACAAACAAAAAAACATGCGTTTTCTATCAAAAAAACTGTTCCATCTTTGAAATGCAAGAGAATGGCCACAATATAATATTGCAGTTTAGGTGCAATTTAGATTTTGGCCATTAGATGGCAGCAGTTTGTGTGCACAATTTCAGATTGGTCCAGTGAAGTGTTGCAATACTGGACTATTTTATATAAAGTCTGCCCAAATGTGCCGAATTGGTCAATTGATACATTTTCAAGTACATAACAATAGAGAACATACAAAAATGATATGGTAATACAAAATGTAAGTTTACACACTCCCAGGAATGTCATACATGATGGATCATTAGTTTATACACTAACACATCTAGATGGCCGGGCGGGGTGGGTGTGGAGCCAGAGACAGCAGGGGTTCAAACTGTAGAACCCTACATTTGAATATTAAAATGGGTTTTATCAAACAAAACTATGCTACATTTTATCTCTGGGACCCTTAGGATGACAAATCAGAGCAAGAATACTGAATGTAAGTACATTATTTACCTTCAGAGGTGAATATATCAAACCAGTTGCCTTGATACGTTTTTTGTTGTTGTGCACTCGCCTCAAACAATAGCATGGTATTTTTTCACTGTATTAGCTACTGTAAATTGGACAGTGCAGTTAGATTAACAAGAATTTATGCTTTCTGTCCATAGAGTTGAAGTCGGAAGTTTATATACACCTTAGCCAAATACATTTAAACTCAGTTTTTCACAATTCCTGACATTTAATCCTAGTAAAAATTCCCTGTTTTAGGTCAGTTAGGATCACCACTTTATTTTAAGAAAGTGAAATGTCAGAATAATAGTAGAGAGAGTGGTTTATTTCAGCTTTTATTTATTTCATCACATTCCCAGTGGGTCAGAAGTTTACATACACTCAATTAGTATTTGGTAGCATTGCCTTTAAATTGTTTAACTTGGGTCAAACGTTTCGGGTAGCCTTCCACAAGCTTCCCACAATAAGTTGGGTGAATTTTGGCCCATTCCTCCTGACAGAGCTGGTGTAACTGAGTCAGGTTTGTAGGCCTCCTTGCTCGCACACACTTTTTCAGTTCTGCCCACAAATGTTCTATAGGATTGAGGTCAGGGCTTTGTGATGGCCACTCCAATACCTTGACTTTGTTGTCCTTAAGCCATTTTGCCACAACTTTGGAAGTATGCTTGGGGTCATTGTCCATTTGGAAGACCCATATGCGACCAAGCTTTAACTTCCTGACTGATGTCTTGAGATGTTGCTTCAATATATCCACATAATTTTCCTTCCTCATGATGCCATCTATTTTGTGAAGTGCACCAGTCCCTCCTGCAGCAAAGCACCACCACAGCATGATGCTGCCACCACCATGCTTCACGGTTGGGATGGTGTTCTTCAGCTTGCAAGCCGCCCCCTTTTTCCTCCAAACATAACGATGGTCATTATGGCCAAACAGTTATATTTTCATTTCTTGCATACTATTGTTTGTACAGATGAACGTGGAAATTGCTCCCAAGGATGAACCAGACTTGTGGAGGTCTACAAATTTTTTTCTGAGTTCTTGGCTGGTTTCTTTTGATTTTCCCATGATGTCAAGCAAAGAGGCACTGAGTTTGAAGGTAGGCCTTGAAATATATCCACAGGTACACCACCAATTGACTCAAATGATGTCAATTAGAATATCAGAAGCTCCTAAAACCATGACATAATTTTCTGGAAATTTCCAAGCTGTTTAAAGGCACAGCCAACTTAGTGTATGTAAACTTCTGACCCACTGGAATTGTGATACAGTGAATTATAAGTGAAAATCTGTCTGTAAACAATTGTTGAAAAAATTACTTGTCATGCACAAAGTAGATGTCCAAACTGACTTGCCAAAATTATAGTTTGTTAACAAGAAATGTGTGGAGTGGTTGAAAAACAAGTTTTAATGACTCCATCCTAAGTTAATGTAAACTTCCGACTTCAACTGTATAAGAAATGTCTATGTCCTGGAAAGTTTGCTGTTACCTACAACAGTAATGCTAATCACATTAGCACACGTTAGCTCAACCGTCCCGTATAAGGGACACCGATCCCGTAGAGGTTAACGTCTTTTATTGGTAGCCCTGGTGCTCCTAACTTCAAAAAGTACCAGATATTTTTATTTTTATGTTTTTACTGCAAATGACTGTCCTTTCATTCTTAATTGTCATAAGTTGTTACGTTGATGTAGAACGCATCACTAGAGAGTGGGCAAGACATTACAATAAAAACAATGTTTAATAATTGTATTCAAAAGTGCAACAGAAAACCTATTTACAAAGGTAATTTGTTTTGGACAAACAAATGTAACATACAAAACATTCATTTTTTTAATTAAAAAGTGCAATAGCAAACGTATTTATATAGGTGATTAAAACATTACCTTTATTGTATTTAAAAGCGCAAATTGAAATGTAATCGCTAGCTCAGTTAGCTCTGCCTGTTGACCGGCTTGGGCTGCCACCTGTTTGTCACATACGGCTGCCTGGTAGTAGACGTATATATGATGTTGCTGCAGCTCTTGCCCCAATGTATTTGACCCAGCACTGGATGTGCTTTTGGCTGAAGTTATGTTTTAACAACGACTCGTGTTTTAGGTTGCTGGACACAATAGCAAAATAAGTATTCCCTGCTTTCATTACTCCACACTTTCGACAGTACTCACGAAACGCGCTTCTCCCTATCCACTCTCGCGCTACAAAGTGTATCGATAAGCTTGCATTGTTGTTATTATTAGCGGCTTGTATTTTTTAATGTTGAGTAATATTTAACGTTCTCTGGTCAGGAGTAACAACATGAATTGGTGGATGAAGCAGAAATAATGACGTGACACTCGAATTTCGCCATCGGCTGGAAGACTAATATGCAGGCACCATCAGTCCAGTAAAATAAAATAAAAAGCAAATTATTTCAATGTATGCTCACTCAGCTGTGCCTCACAAGTAATAATACAACACATTATCTAATATTACCAGTATGATCATATACCTCAAGTTTTGAAATATAATACAATTGTCTGAGAAGGACAACATCATTGTAATGCCATTGGCAGGGCAATTCAAGCATAGTCAATATGCTGTGATAATGTATTGGGCTATAGCCTACTGCACAAACCTCAAAGGTTAATGTTGCATAGGCTTACGTTTTTAAGTCATAATTGAGCGGTAGATCTCGGCCTGCATTTTGACTCAAAGTGATCTCGGCTCTGAAAAGGTTGGTAACCACTGGTCTAGGACAAGTTAGATCCAAATATTGGACTCTATACTGTATGTAACTTACTGCCATTACTCCCAGGTCAATAAAAATGTATCCATATCACTAGACAATCGGTAGTGCAAGGAAGGGACCATTATTTCTTTCAGACCTAATATCATATCAAGTCTTGGTTTGTATAGAAATGTTGACACATTAATGTTTTGGCAGCACTAACAGTGCAACTTTTTTTTCTATACAATTCTCTACTCAGGACCTTTTCATGTAGGGTGGTGTTCAGTGATACCAAACTGGAGAAAACATTTTGTTGAAACAGGTGCTAGAGGACTTCTTCAGTAAGAAAATGTTTTTGTTTTCCATTTTGCTATATCGTGCCCTATTGAAGATTTTCAATGGGCTGCTCGTAACTGAACATTAGATCGAAATATTATAGAACAGACTTGCTTCTCTGCCATGCTGAATAGGGTCTAATGTCCACTCTATTACAACACATTTATATCTGCAACATTCAGAGCGTTGCTCCTCCAGAAAATGACCCAGGGCAGTGTTCAATGGGGAGAAAATGTTTTGAGCTGATTAAAACTGGGAGGAAATACCTCCAATGACAACACATATTTCCGTTGTCCGTTTCAATACGTTTTGCCAACTGAACACGAGCCAGAATTGCCATGAACCTTCTGTTCCTCTCTTCAGGCCCAGAGGATGTGGATAGCGTGGCCCTACAGGGGTTGACCCTGAACCAGACCCCCTGCCCTCCCCACCCCCAGACAGCAGCCGACTACAGCCCTGCCACCCACCACCAAGCCCCCGTCAAATGGGTCCGCCATATCAACCGCATCATGGAGGAGCAGTTTGTCGACGCAGTAGATTGAGGTCCGGTGTGTCCCGATACGCTTTTATTAGTTAACTCTTTAATCGTGAGCTCTTAGGAATGATTTTAGTTGGTTTCTCAGGTGTTTAAGTTCTACTTGTTCTTTGGTTGGTTATTAATTTTTTTTTTTTTTTTTTTTACATTTTAGTCATTTAGCAGACGCTCTTATCCAGAGCGATTTACAGTTAGTGAGTGCATACATTTTTCATACTGGCCCCCCGTGGGAAACGAACCCACAACCCTGGCGTTGCAAGCGCCATGCTCTACCAACTGAGCTACAGGGGACCAAATGAATTATGATGACGTATTTGTAGCCTAGTTGACAGTTGGGTTACGTGTTAACACTTCATGATTTTTGTGAATAATTTCAATAGGTGTCTAGTCTAACTCTTAACTAAAAGAGACATCTTAGTTTTTATCTTATTTTTAAATACTTTTGATTTAAAAGCAATCAACTGATATAGACCCATGTGTTCAAGTGTCACTCTCCCTTTAAAATCAAATGTGTTAAAATAGAGGGCACAGGGCAAGAATAAAATGAAGTTACCAGGTTTATTACACAGTTTGGATGTACTCTCAAATGGACTTGCCTGATTGGACTGATTCTGAGCCCAAGGAGAGCAAGGGGTCAAGTCGCCATGACTACAGCACTCTGTAAGACACAACCCACTGGGCACAGATGTCAATTCAATAATTTCATTGAAATGGCGTGGAAACAACGTTGATTCAACCAGTGTGTGCCCAATTGGAATGAAATTCAGCTTTTGAGATCCAGGATCTCTTTAACGCAAATAAACCATGCAGTTAACGACAAATCTCTACACTGACGCTTCATTCCCACACTGTTGTTGTTGTAGTAGTTCATAAGAGACAATGGTAGCATTAGATGCCCACTAGGTGGAAGTGTTGTTTAAATATCACATTCACCTCCGTTGCGCTGAATTCTTTCCATGCAGCTCTGGGTTTATATAGTGAGTTCATTCAGTTCACAGGCCCTGTTCAAATACTCAAAAAATACTCCTCTCCTTCCTACCTTTCTTGAAAGTAATCCCAGATCTGAATTGGTGAAAACAAGAGGGCGCTAACCTTGCTCTGGGCCCGGTTTCCCTAAACCATTTTAAGGCTAAGTTCATCATTAGAACCTTTGTATGAGCATCGTTAAATCTCTGAGCTGTTCACCAAGACTCTTGTTATTAACGTTGCACTTGAAAAGGCTCACAATCTAAGGCCTGCCTCAGACCACTCGTAGAACATTTTAAGTGTATCGTTAGTGTGTAGCCCAAACTGTTCGGACGCTACAGACAGAAGTTGGCAGATTGGCTGTACCGACTTCAGACGTGTCCCAAGACGCTTGTGGGGGTTGTAGAGCAAAACGGAGTAGACCGTCGTGTTCGTGAGAGTAATCTTTCCATAGAAAGTTTGAAGGCGAAACCATTTGGATGCTACAGACAGGATTCTCGGGATGCCTCATGGTCTGACAAGCACGGCTCTAGCTTTGCCACCTTTCACCGCAGATGCGGAAGTGCGACGTCGGCGGATGTGGGGGATTGAGATGCATCCAATGAAAACACATATCTCTAGTTTAAATTGACAGATTTTGATGGGGATTTTTCAAAATTATGCTAGTTAGATTAACATGTGTGCAATGATGTGACAAATCTGTGATTTTGTGCATTTTTATTGGGTAAGCATTAGAATAAGCCGCCTCCAATATTTGCAGCCGTAGGTGGTAATATCTCTCTAGGAGCTGAGCTGTCGTCAATATTGTGAAATAAATCTCATGTTAAAGTAAGATTTTAATGGAGAAAGCTGATCCGAGAGCAGGGCACCCTTTCTTTCAATCCGATCAGTAACGATACATGCGCAAACAACTCACTTAGTTGCCGTTCTCGCTGTGTGGTTTGGGAAACGCATGTTACAACTTCGGCCGTTGTAGGAAAGATGCATCATTAAAACACTTCTAAGCCTAAATTCCATCACTAGCGGGGAAACCGGGTCCAGACCTATCAAATTTCGAATAAATCTGTCTTTACCTCAAGGAAACAAGGAAGGAAGGATGCATTTCTTAAGGAGGAGTACAAGGCCCACACATCCACTTGCCATTTAACATGACTTTCCCTAGTATCATTCATAAAGACAGTTGTTTTGATGCGCTAAAAATGAAATTATTTATTGTAACCAATCTGATTCATGTAATCTAACATGATTTAGGGGTGTGGTGTGTCCTCGGATATTAGGTGTTAGAAGATGAAGATGATAAAATGCTTTGGCATTCTCTGCCCGTGCCAGTAGCTTCTGTAGATGAATTTAAAACGAGGCTCCTCCGTCTTGTAAAGAAAAAAATATTTAAGATTGGATCAATCACTATCAAAGCAGACCACTTGCGTTTGATGTGCTTCTATAATCATCTGTGAGAACTTCAATGTTGCTCCAAGGGCAGTGTCAGACAGTCAGTGTGTGATGCTGCACTGAAGGCCAGTTCTCACTGGTGATTGTCTTCATTCAAGAAAACAAAATCGCTCTTGTCATGATTGTGAGTGGGGATACTCAACATAGGCTATATCATCAACTGCTATATAAAGTGTAAAAGGTTTTCAATACCCTATGGGAACATAGCTTTAAAGGAATTAAGCATGAAAGCGACATATTTCCCCCTGGTAGGCTCAATCCAGTTCTGTGCGAGCACCCCCATTGACTTGATCTGGTCTGCTGGTTGTGGGTTGTATTAACAGCAGTGACGCATGTCTATTGTCAGATGTCAGTTCCAATCATGTGGAGAATGATTAATACCCCTCTGTCCCAGTAGACATCTACCACATCCTACATTTGAAGGAGTTTCCAATAGTGGGTGGTTGATCAACCCGAGCCACAGATCTAGGATACGTTTACCCTTCCGAATCCTTTTCCTGACCATTATGACAGGAAAACAACAGACCCAAGATCAGCTTCTAGTGACAACTTACTCCTACTCTTCTGTATCCGGATCAGCCCCATGCAGCTCCATATTTCTCCTCTGTGACTCAGCAGCCATTGCTTTGTGATCTCCATCCAAAGTGTCCAGTCATTTAGTCCGGTAATTGATCTGGTAATAACCACAGATCTAGGATTAGTTTACCCACCGCAAACCCAATCCATAACCATTAGGAGTGGAAAACTCAAAACCTGAGATCAGTGACTAGGTAGGGGCAACATAACCAGCCCCAGCTTCACATCATTTCCACTGTGTGACTCAGAAGCCATAGCCGTGTGATCTCCCTGGTGATTGATCTGGTATTAATAGCCACGTTTAGGCTGTAGCACAGAACAGGAAAAGGCTGTGGTTAGCTAGCTGCAACCAGAGCTGACCAGAACTACAGCAAACTCCTCTTTACTGTATACGTATAGCTTAGACACACTAACACCTATGAACAAAATGTCGGCAGTCAATCTCTTTTGTGTTCACACAGCAAAGACCTTGAAGTCGTCAGCCACTCAGCCTTATTAAAATACCCCAAACCTGGAGGTGGCAGTAGCGTTGTTTGGCAATGCATGTCCGTGTGTGTTGCTTAGTTTATGGTCTAGATTCCAATGTTGGTTAGCTAGATAATGTTACTATTTGGTAGAAAGCCCTTGTTGATACTAGCCAGATGGACACAGCTAGATAACTACCTAGCAAGATGACAAAGAAACAATATAATTCACTCTCCATAATCCTATTTGAGTTTGCAAGAAAGGCATTTCACTGTACATGTGGCATTAACTTGAAACTACTGCCAGTGCCAGCCCATAGCCAAATGTTTAACTAAATTAGCTAGCTAGCTAACGTTAGCATATTCGCTAGCTAGCTAAGGACATTGCACTAACTAGGCAGCTAGCACAGGCAACTGTTTCATGGAAACTAATCCATTGTGATTTAATTATAATGTCAATGTCAGTGGTTATCTAGCTTGGAGGAAGTATTTAGTGTTGTGTGCATTGCGTCTGTGCACTTAGCTAGCTACCATCCCATAGCCTACATTGCATATCCACATCACCAACAAACTATCATGGTCCAAACACACCAAGACAGTTGTGAAGAGGGCACAACAACACCTTTTCCCCCTCAGGAGACTGAAAAGGTTTGGCATGGGTCCCTCCCCCCTTTGTTTTTACACTGCTGCTACTCGCTGTTTATTATCTATGCATAGTCACTTTACAAATTACTTTGACTAACATTGATACCCCCTGTATATAGCCTCGTTATTGTTATGTAATTTTCTTGTGTTACTTTTTGATTCTATAATTTAAAACTTTATTTAGTAAATATTTTCTTAACCAACAATGCAGTTCAAGAAATAGAGTTAAGGGCATGTAAGTAAGCATGTCACGGTAAGGTCTACACCTGTTGTATTCGGCTCATGTGACAAATAAAATTAGATTTGATTTTGATATCAAGTGTGACTGGCTCATGACATTTAACTGTGGATGTATGGAGAAAATGCCCTATTTTTTCCCTTTTTGTTGTCACTCCTTTTGGCTTCCCTAAGTGGGGTTTCGTGCTCTCTGATTGGCTCAAAGTTGTTGACCACTGATGAGCTATACAATTTTACAAGTAGAAGATTGTCGTTACCGGGTCGGCATGCAGCAGGTACCGCTTTTGTTCTAGCAAGAGAAGGAACGGCCTCCCACTATCTACCTATCAGCAGTCTATCGGCAGTGAGATTATCGGTGTGTTTCATGCTTTACAGGAGCAGGCTAGTGTTGAGATGTGCCACGTGGATTTATAATACTAGAACATTATGTTGAGGTCCTTAAAATTGTGTTAATTGCTCTTAGCAGGGGTCTCTTTTAACCCACCAAAGGGCTAGTCTTCCAAGAGTCTTGTTCAGTGGGGTGTTACTTCATTAGACCTTGTATAGTTTTTCTTGTTTAGTTGCCACATGGGACACATTCACTAGCTACCACTTTCCTATGTAGAGGTCCAAGGCAAACCAATTCTAATCTTTTTTTCCACTAATTGGTCTTTTGACCAATCGCATCAGATCTTTTCACAGCAGATCTGTTATAGAGCTGGTCTGATTGGTCAAAAGACCAATTAGTGAAAAAAATATCAGAATTGGGCAGCCCAAGGAACCTGGTGATTTGGTTTTATTTCAATGTGACTTGACCCAGTGGGATGGCATCATCCGTTCCAGGGTTTGGGGTGACAGTGCACTGACTAACTCTAGGCTTCTATGTCTACTTTGTCTGTGGAAATAGCTGGCAAAGGTCTCCATGCACATTGCTGACCCGATGACCAAACAGACGTTAGATGTTTCCTAACGTCCACATGGGACAATGAAATGGTGCAATGCGACAGGACAGACACTGGCCATGAGGGCTTCCAAGTGGGCCAGCCCTGTTAATTTACAAACCCCCTCGATTTTTCAGGTTTCAAAGCTACTCGCTGGGGTCATTGCGTAAGTAATGTGTTTGTTTAATTGTGTTATTTTTTTTCTTTATTGATGAATTAAAAGGTCGCCACCAACATCTGGTGAACATGGACATGTTTTGCTGAGTCACTTCCATTGAAATTCTTCTGGGATTTTGAGTGTTGTTGCCACACTGTGAAACAACAGTAAAGTTCAAACTGGAGTAACTCGTAGAGTTAGATATACCCTTCATTTTAGCAATGCTATTACAATCAACTTTGTTTGTCATTTAGTATGTGCCTCACATTGCAACGTGTCTGCCTTACCCTGCTAATACTGTACTCGAAATGCATGCAAAACCAATCCCCTCTCTTTGTGTTCGCCTCAGTCCCCCAGCATGCAGTACCGGCCCAGAAGGGGGCAGTGTAGCGGTGCACTCTGGCCTGCAGGGCTCATAGCTGGTAGGCTGTGTCGCCTCCCTGTCTTTAGAGAGAGAGAGAAGCCAGTTACATGCACTCTGTTGAGCTGTTGAATTAATTTCATTTAATGCTGTTACGTATTGGTACTTTAAGTCAGAGCAGCAGGACTGAATCATGATGAGTGTCTGTCTTAGCAGACTTATTATGAGGACTTCATTTTTATCACATATGAGACTGACTAGTATGAAGCTGATAATCCAGGGTGGATATTTAACAAATGAAAATGTAGTGTAACCTATTGGACATTTCCTAATTTACATCATTTAGCAGATGCTCTTATCCAGAGCGACTTACAGTTAGTGAGTGCATACATTTTCATACTGGCCCCCCGTGGGAAACGAACCCACAACCCTGGCGTTGCAAGCGCCATGCTCTACCAACTGAGCTACAGGGGACTACACTAATGTGGCTATGGTATCTCTACTATATCTCCACTCCAGAGGAGGCTGATGGGAGGAGCTATAGGAAGATGGGCTCATTGTAATGGCTGGAATTGAATTAATTAAACGGTATCAAACATATGAAAACCACGTTTGACTTTGTTCCAGCCATTACAATGAGCCTGTCCTCCTATAGCTCCTTCCACCAGCCTCCTCTGCTCCACTCCTACCCTGTTATCTGCTGTGTTGGTCGTACAGCTCCCTCCTCCGAGTCTCATGGTCTTTAAACCTTTGATCACCATGCAGAACCCTGCATCCTCATTCTGTGCGTTACTCTGAGCGGCCCGCCTGACTCCCACACCCTCCCTACATCACAACACACCAGGAATGGGCCTTTTACATGAATTACGCTAGTCTTTATCACAGGCACTGATAGCCCCTCACCAATGTTTCTCAGGCCCTTTTTGATCCATTCAGTGGATAAAGAAACTTCCTCCGGTTCTCTTAACCCCCTAGCTCCGTCACTTTCCTCCCTCGTTCCTCCTCCTCTTTCTTCGCTCGTTCAGGAGTTTGATCATCTACTGGCCTTGGGTTGGCCAAGGTCATGTTCATTAGGGCATGCAACAGAAAGTATTCTAAAACGTTTTGCAACGGAACATGACAATGAGCGTTTCTTATTGGGCAAGTCCAGGCTGTCCCTCTGTGTTTCAGTCTGTTTACTTCCGTTTGGTGCCTCATGAACACAGCCCAGTTGTGGTCAGTGGAAACAATGTGTGAGTAGCTAACCCGTGTACAGCTGCTTACAAATCCATTAGGCCTAACTTCTCCATAGAGATTAAACAGCACACAACACTGGTAT
Source organism: Coregonus clupeaformis (assembly GCF_020615455.1). Taxonomy (NCBI): domain Eukaryota; kingdom Metazoa; phylum Chordata; class Actinopteri; order Salmoniformes; family Salmonidae; genus Coregonus; species Coregonus clupeaformis. The sequence continues at coordinate 213,267 of NW_025534026.1, forward strand.
GTTACATGTCATAGCCCATTGAGATGTCTGTGGCCACATGTCTTTGTTAATCATTAGGTCATCACTGGGCCACTGGCAGGTGGAGGCTCGGCAGTTTGCTGTTTCCTCAATCACTACTGACGGACTGTTGAGTCAGTCGGGGCCCATCGTTTTTCCTGCTTAGGTTATGTGGTCTGGAAAAACTCCTAGCTTTCACTTTAATATATTCCACTGTAATCAGGGCTATGAGTTTTACCTAGCCTGGTTATGTGACCTGGGCCCGTATTGATCGCTGATCTAGGATCAGTTTTGCCCCCTCTCGTTAATAATGATGAGACCTGAAGCGATGAAGGAAACGGACGCATACAGGGAGGTCACGAAGAAATCACACAACACTCAGATTTATTAACATTATGTTTGGTGTTTGGGATTCTGCGTTTTTATATATATTGATGACTATTTTTCAATGTTACTTTTGATCAGCACTCCTACTCTGACAAACTGACCAGGAAAAATGACTTACCCTATATATAGTACAATAATGGGTCAACTATGGTAGAAAAGTGCTCACCAGTGCTCTAGCATACATTGACACATGAAACGTGCATGTTAATGTATCTTCTGTCTAGGACTTGGGCTGGTGCCAGTAGTAGTGGCAGATTTTGTAAGCAAAGGTGGCAGTTGGCACAAGGCAGGCAGAATGGTACCCCTGTGCCGGTAGCGGTGTGATTGGCACACACTGACTGCACGAGCCTGGCATGCACGCGGGTGTGTCTGACACTGTGGGCTCTATTTTGGGCTGTCATTAATGCGGCGCAAGTGTCAAACGCACATTAGTTTGCAATTTAGTCATGTAAAAACTGGCGCACTAACATTTTCCAGCCCTAACAACAGGTTCGGCAATTTACCTGTCTTATATCAACTCAGATGGGCAGGGTGGAAATATTTGAGGTGTGTCCTCAGATTTGAAAATGCTCATTAGCATCAAGGTAGACATGCAACACTACAAATCCCTGGAAGGTCCAGCATGTCATCTCTAGCTGACACCTTTGTTAACAGGTATTGTGTCAATTTAAAACTTGCACAAGACAGTTCACAGAATTGTACATTTAAAGACATTTTGCCAATTTATTCATTACTACATTTAGCTAGCATTAGATAGTTAATCCAGAGATTATTACCTTTGCCTTGATTCGGCAGTCTCATCCAGATCATCATGGCATTTGTAGTTATTTATGATAGCCACATTAGCAGTTAATTAGCATTTCATTTTGGGGGGGTAAATACAGGCGACTATATTGATAAAAGTCACCTTATTCTAGAGAGATATACACAATTATCAAAACATCACGCCACGAAACACAGCCCTTATTTTAAGTGTTTCTAAAATCCTCTATGGGAAAAATGATTGTAACCATTTCCTTGTTTGACCGCTAGGTTTTATGGGTATTATGACACATACTGTGGTACTCTATTGCATGAATTCTGACAGTGGAAACACAGCCTATCCAGCTGTGATGCACACTGCCCATATGTGCATGGAACAAGAGTAGCCTAATGTGCTTTTGTATACTTGGTATTTAGAAACATAAAAAACTCATGTTTTCCCCATCGCGTTTTACCTGTAAAAATGGCTTGTTTTCCGTTTCATATGTTCAAAACCCAAGCTCTCCCTTAGGCCTACTATAACGAAGGCTGCTTCAACAGCAATCTGTGTCTTTTTGATCCTGGGGATTTTATGATATCATTACATTTTACATTTATTTGTTGTTTTAAAAAAAATTAAACGGTTTGCTTGTTTTTTTGTTGAATTTTATTACAAGCAAACTTATTAGAATGATTCACCTTCCTGGTTTTATAGTGACCATTTCCGTGGCATGCTTGCAATGCAACTTCTGGAGATGTGTGAATGCCATCTGATCTGTAAAATGGTTCTGATTATGTTCGTAAAACAGGCCTATTTAGGAGCAGTATAAGGGGAGTGGACATTCTCCCTTTCTCTTTATGTTGGATCTTTGTCCAGCTACTGTGAAAAGTTTAGATGTGCGTAAAACCCTCCATAGGGAGAAATGATGGTACCTGTAAGTGTGACATAGCCTATATTTAAAACAAGTTGTTGCTTCGTTTTGATTATAATTATTCATTCTCTTTTTAGGCCTTATCAATAATTTTATCTTAATTATTGACAATGTCCATGCTCAACCATAATGCAATTTACAGAAGGCTTAGCCCCTATGTCAGTGTGAATGCTATTGAAGCCATGCAATTACTTAGAACAATGTAGACTGCAAATGGGTTCAGGTGAACGTATTTAGCAAAGATAGGTCTACATTTTGTTATTTGGTTTCTCTAAGCCACTTAACAAACTATAACAGACTAACATTGGAATTGGAGTTGATTCCAAGTGAATACATAAGACCAAAAATACACAACTTGAAGCAACCACATATTTTGCCATGGAACACGTTCAGATTGGCCAGTGAGGGGCCAAGCCTCAACACACCCACAACTTGTTTATTCATCAAAACTCACCCCTTTCGCGCCAACGCCAGCAAGTGCGCCGATAATTGTGATAGTGAAACAGCAAAAATATTTCTGACACACCTCTGAACCTATAGCGCTAACGCCTGCGCTTATGTTTACCATTGCGATAGGTTTGTTAAAATAGAGCCCTGTCTGTGTGTGTGTGTTGTGTGTGTAGGGCGGCAGGTAGCCTAGCGGCCAGTAACCGAAAGGTCGCTGGATCGAATCCCCGAACCGACTAGGTGAAAAATCTGTTGGCGTGCTTTTGAGCAAGGCACTTAACCCTAATTGCTCCTGTAAATCGCTCTAGATAAGAGTGTCTGCTAAATGACTAAATTGTAAAGTGTGTTAATTTGGCAAGAGACTCAAACAGGTGGGGCTCAAAAACAATATTTTACACAACATTTGTTTTTTTACACGCGTTCTCCTCAATTCCACCCCTAAGTATACTGTATGTATTTGTAAATGCCACCACTACAGTGAGGGAAAAAAAGTATTTGATCCCCTGCTGATTTTGTAAGTTTGCCCACTGACAAAGAAATGATCAGTCTATAATTTTAATGGTAGGTTTATTTGAACAGTGAGAGACAGAATAACAACAACAAAATCCTGAAAAACGCATGTCAAAAATGTTATAAATTGATTAGCATTTTAATGAGGGAAATAAGTATTTGACCCCCTCTCAATCAGAAAGATTTCTGGCTCCCAAGTGTCTTTTATACAGGTAACGAGCTGAGATTAGGAGCACACTCTTAAAGGGAGTACTCCTAATCAATCAATCAATCAAACAGATTCCAAACTCTCCACCATGGCCAAGACCAAAGAGCTCTCCAAGGATGTCAGGGACAAGATTGTAGACCTACACAAGGCTGGAATGGGCTACAAGACCATCGCCAAGCAGCTTGGTGAGAAGGTTGGTGCGACAGTTGGTGCGATTATTCGCAAATGGAAGAAACACAAAAGATCTCCCTCGGCCTGGGGCTCCATGCAAGATCTCACCTCGTGGAGTTGCAATGATCATGAGAACGGTGAGGAATCAGCCCAGAACTACACGGGAGGATCTTGTCAATGATCTCAAGGCAGCTGGGACCATAGTCACCAAGAAAACAATTGGTAACACACTATGCCGTGAAGGACTGAAATCCTGCAGCGCCCGCAAAGTCCCCCTGCTCAAGAAAGCACATATACAGGCCCGTCTGAATTTTGCCAATGAACATCTGAATGATTCAGAGGAGAACTGGGTGAAAGTGTTGTGGTCAGATGAGACCAAAATCGAGCTCTTTGGCATCAACTCAACTCGCCGTGTTTGCAGGAGGAGGAATGCTGCCTATGACTCCAAGAACACCATCCCCACTGTCAAACATGGAGGTGGAAACATTATACTTTGGGGGGGGTTTCTGCTAAGAGGACAGGACAACTTCACCGCATCAAAGGGACGATGGACGGGGCCATGTACCGTCAAATCTTGGGTGAGAACCTCCTTCCCTCAGCCAGGGCATTGAAAATGGGTCGTGGATGGGTATTCCAGCATGACAATGACCCAAAACACACAGCCAAGGCAACAAAGGAGTGGCTCAAGAAGAAGCACATTAAGGTCCTGGAGTGGCCTAGCCAGTCTCCAGACCTTAATCCCATAGAAAATCTGTGGAGGGAGCTGAAGGTTCGAGTTGCCTAATGTCAGCCTCAAAACCTTAATGACTTGGAGAAGATCTGCAAAGAGGAGTGGAACAAAATCCCTCCTGAGATGTGTGCAAACCTGGTGGCCAACTACAAGAAACGTCTGACCTCTGTGATTGTCAACAAGGTTTTTACCACCAAGTACTAAGTCATGTTTTGCAGAGCGGTCAAATACTTATTTCCCTCATTAAAATGCAAATCAATTTATAACATTTTTTACATGCGTTTTTCTTGATTTTTTTGTTGTTATTCTGTCTCTCACTGTTCAAATAAACCTACCATTTAAAATTATAGACTGATCATTTCTTTGTCAGTGGGCAAACATACAACATTAGCAGGGGATCAAATACTTTTTTCCCTCACTGTATATCCGGAACGAGCAAGGTCGCTGCTGGTTGATTGAGTGCTCGTAGGAGTGGGTGACCTCGTTCGCTCGATCCGCAACAAAGGAAAGGCAGGAGATGCAGGGAAGAGCTCAAATCACTGGTGTCTGTCCCAGTTTCTCTCTCCCTCTGGTACACTTACACACACTGGCTCTCTCTCTCACACACACACAGTGTGCACACACACTTTGTTGGCCTACACACACTACCCCACCGCAGTCAGACACTTCAAGAGATTGGCAGATTTCTCTGCAGTACTGTACCACCTCTGAAAAGAATGGACCATCGCCCCACTGCCCAGCATGAAAGCTACACCCTGTGTTTATATAGGACTTCCATTTAATCTTGAAGCAGCCATTCAGCCCTATAGAGTGCATTTGTATACATGTACATAACTGGTTGCCACACAATGACTGCATTGAGACATAAAACGGAGCCGTGAAAGACCTGAAATGATTGGAGTCCGTAGGCGTAGCAGCGTGTAAATCTGAGTCCGGATCCCAGGGCTTCTTCTGCCACTGAAATATACTGTATTTGCCTTTTGCCAGGCAGGCGCTTTTACGTGTGTGTGTGTGTGTGTGTGTGTGTGTGTGTGTGTGTGTGTGTGTGTGTGTGTGTGTGTGTGTGTGTGTGTGTGTGTGTGTGTGTGTGTGAAAAGGACAAGCGGCCAGAGGGGAGGCTGGTTGGAGGGAAGGATGTTCACTGACTGGGAAGGGATGAAGTTATATGTAGCTCTTTTCTCTGTGTGTATTTCTCAGTCAGGCAGACGGGGAGAGAGGAGACAAACTGACCCCCACCTCGCTCTCTCTCTCTCTCTCTCGCTCTCTCTCTACTGTATCATCAGGTCCTGGCACCACCAGTGAAACTCCCACACTCCTCTCCTTCTGGCCTCCGTTACTGGGCCGTTTTATCTACGTACACACACATGAGTTAGTGTTCAGTGCATGAGTTAGTGTTCGGTCTGACACTACTGCACACCATCTGCTTGTAAGGATATCTGAGGAACATTCTAGCCCTTTCTCTCCCCCTTACATAACTGCTTCTATCTTAATTCGGAGCTATCGAGTCACTAGCGAGATTTGGCGTGGGATACTTGGGTATTCGGAAACACACCGGATGCTATTCTCTCCCGATGCCCTTTGAGACCCCACGTATCAATTATAGACCTGGGTTGAAATACTATTCAAAGTAATTTCAAATACTTTATTTGTGCTCGATTGAGCTTGCCTGACTTAAAGGACCAATATATTATTCCCAGAACAGTCCAGGCTAGAACAAATGCTTAAAGTATTTGAAAGATTTTGAATAGTATTTGAACCCAGGTCTCATGTGTTGCTGTGAGGAATGTGGTAAGTGTGACTGTTTAACGGAGGTTCACCTGAGAGGTTTGGCCTTCACACCTCCTCATCATCCGAGAGGTCAGCGGGGCCACTGGTAACTGATCTCCGTGGGCATTGGCTACAGCTATCTCACTGACTTGTGCTCTGGCTCTCCTTTTCTGACACCTAACACACACTCTCGCTCTCTTCTGAATGTCTCTACCCCCCTCTCGCTCTCTCTCTCTGTCTCATACTATCTCTTTCTACATCTCTGTGTGACTGACTGTCTCTCTTTCAGTCTCTCTCAATTCAATTCAAAGGGCTTTATTGGCATGGGAAACATATGTTTACATTGCCAAAGCAAGTGAAATACTGTAGATGATAAACAAAAATGAAATAAAAAATGAACAGTTAACATTACACTCACAAAAGTTCCAAAGGAATAGAGACATTTCAAATGTCATATTATGGCTATTATCTTTCTCTCAATATAGATACATGGATGGACAGACCAGGCCAGAGGGGGACCTATTTGCTTTACTGTTTCCAGGAAGCAGAAAACGCAGTCTTGAGTTTCCCCTCCCTCCCACCTTCCCTCCCGCTTCCAGCCAGGTGGAGAAAATAGACAAGTGTCCCCCGTCCAAAAACGTCCCCCCATTTATTTATTTTTAGGTTCCACAAACAGTGCCTTTGGTTTGTCTCTTACTTCAAAGAGAGGTTCCTACTACAGTATGTCTCACGATTCACTTATCCTGGCTCGTCACCTTTTTTCCCCTGCTTTGACGGAATACCCAAACCAATCCGATGCAGCGAGAAGATTAGTCTGTCATCGTGACTTAAATTCTCTCTTACATCATACCCTGCCATACATCATTAAGCGCTTGGCCGCTATAAATCTTCACAACGTTGAGCTAGAAGAACACGAATGCCAAGAAGGAGATCCCATCATCCAGATTGGTTTCAATGGAGGGAATCAGGGAAAGTGAAACCTGGTACCAGATCTGTTTGTGCTCTTGCTTGACAATGATCATAGGAGTTGACAAGACTGTACAGCAGATCTGGGACCAATGTAACCTTTTTGCTGGAGCTCTCAGGATTTGGATTTGAAAGCTCCTCCTTTTGTGAAGTTTTTTCTTATTGGCTGGGTTCGTATTGGATTCTTGGAGTAAGGAGAAGGAAGAAGCTGTGCAGCCACTTCCTGGAAATAACCATCAATCATCTGACATCATCGGATTGCCCTTTAGAAGAATATCTACACTTTTTGATGCCGACGTTTCTCTTTCAACATATGACCAGTGTGTTCTGTCAGCATGGTCTAACTAAGAAACTGGATGGTCTTACCCCAGGAAACTGTGACTACTTTGAACCACCAGAAAAGGAGGATAAAGGGCATTCAATGTCTGCATAATTAGTGGCTTATGCTTAAACTGGGACAAAACTATGCAATTTTCCCCATACCATCACTTCCGTATATCTGACATTTCACAAATGTGATTGTTGTGATTGTTTTTGTTGTCATATGACCAGGCCCTTCAGCATGTTTCCCCATTCTCCCCCCCCAACAATGAATAGGTCCAACATTTGAGATAGCCTGCTAACCTCCTGTTGGCAGTACTCACTAGTCACTCACTACAAACGACTGTTCGTGGTATTTCAGGAAGGCTTACTTCTTCGGGAGGTCCGGAACAATAGGGGTTTGGCTTGCTTAGCTTTGTTGTCTGTTGCAGCTCTTATTGAGTTAGCTTAACTGTGTGTGTGTTGTAGCGCTTTTTGAGTTTGCCTGTGTGTGAGAGAGAGAGAGAAAAGGAGAGAGAGAGAGGGGAACTCCAGTCCTCCCCTCCTCCCTCCCCCCTCTCTCTGATGACTCAGAGAAATGTGCTTGGCTCCTGGCAGGCCGGCCTGCCAAAGCACTGGGCCTGATGAAAACACACTGAAATTGATGGGAGAATTCCTTGGTAGAATCTTCTAGGATTATAGGGCCTAAAGCTTTCTCAGATGACCAGATCTGATAAATAAGAGCATACATGTGTAACTGGTTGTACTGAAGCCTCAAAGCCTCCTAATGGTTTTGCTTTGGTACGGCAAGTGAGTCTGTCCATGTTCTGTGTACTTTGGATATGAGCCAGTTGGGTGACTTTAAATCCAATGCAGTTGCACTTACATTAAGGATACAGAAGTGGTTGTCTTTTTGTATGGAATATTTATTCGTCTACATGGTCAAACAGGGCTACACTGGACTACGATGCCAATGTGGCATAGTCCACTTCGGGGTCATGTTCAGTTGAGCACGCTGTAGCAAAACGTTTTGTAATGGACAAAATAAAATTGTCAGTTCAGCTCCGTTTCAAAATGTTTTCAGCCTACAGAACACAACTAAGGATCTACACAAGTATGTCAAAGTGCTAGCCCTGGCATCTCTGGCTAGCCTCTCCAGCTCTAGCGGGAGCTCAGTGGCACGGGGCTGACGATGTGAGAGTTTGGCTCGTGTCACCAGCCTTAAGCCCTGCTGGCCTCCATGGACAACACTGTCACCCCATTAATCTGTCTCTCTACACTACGCCCCCCCCCCTCTCTATGTCTCTCTCTCTGTATCTCTATATCTCTCTCTCTTTATCTCTCTCTCACTCTCTCTGTATCTCTCGCTCTCTGTGTATCTCTCTGTGTATCTCTTTGTCTCTCTCTCCCTCTCTCTCTCTGTATCTCTCTCTCTCTCTGTATCTCTCTCTCTCTCTGTATCTCTCTCTCTGTATCTCTCTCTCTCTCTCTGTATCTCTCTCTCTCTCTGTATCTCTCTCTCTCTCTCTGTATCTCTCTCTCTCTCTCTCTGTATCTCTCTCTCTCTCTCTCTCTCTCTCTCTCTCTCTGTATTTCTCTCTCTCCTCTCTCTCTGTATCTCTCTCTCTCTCTCTCTGTATCTCTCTGTATCTCTCTCGCGATCTCTCTGTATCTCTGTCTCTCTCTCTCTCTCTCTCTCTGTATCTCTCTCTCTCTCTCTCTGTATCTTTCTCTCTCTCTGTGTATCTCTCTCTCTCTCTCTCTCTCTCTGTATCTCTCTCTCTCTCTGTATCTCTTTTATCTCTCTCGCGATCTCTCTGTATCTCTCGCTCTCTGTATCTCTCTCTCTCTCTCTCCGTATCTCTCTCTCTCTGTATCTCTCTCTCTCTTTCTCTCTGTATCTCTTTGTATGTCTCTCTCTGTATCTCTCTCTCTCGCTCTCTCTGTATCTCTCGCTCTTTGTGTATCTCTCTCTGTATCTCTTTGTATCTCTCTCCCTCTCTCTCTCTCTATCTCTCGTTCTCTCTCTGCATCACGTTTTCTGTATCACTCTTTCTCTCTCTTTCCCCTCGCTCTCCTTCTTCACCTCTGTCTCCCACCCACCCACCCACCCCTTCTCTTCCTCTCTCTCTACTCAGGATTCTACTGAATTGCTTTAAGAAGCCAGCACCTTTCTTTCTTAGAATATACTCAAGCCCTTTTTGTTTTTCATAAGAAATTTAGACAGAACCACCAAACTTAGATAGAAATCTCGTAACATAACCGACTGCTTCCACACAGATGGTCTAAATGGGAAGATAACAGTCGAGTTTCTTGGCTGTAGGGTTTATTACTTGGCTGTAGGGTTTATTGTATTGGCTGTAGTAGTAGTTGGCTAACTCCTTAAGATAGCTTTGTTGAGATCAATCAAACCAAATATGCTGGCCAACAATGTTCTTGTGGAATTGCATTCTCTTTGTTTTCTGTTCCGAGGTATCATCCCTCATATCCCGTATCCATCCCATGGTTATAAACAATAGTATCAACACACACACACACACACACACACACACAGTGCCCTATCCATAGTGCATTCGGAAAGTATTCAGACCCCTTGACTTTTTCCACATTTGTTACGTTACAGCCTTATTCTAAAATTGATTAAATTGTTTTTTTTACCTCATCAATCTACACACAATACCCCATAATGATAAAGCAAAAACAGGTTTTTATAGAAATTTTTGCAAATGTGTATATATATTTAAAAAAAAGAAGGAAATATAATATTTACATAAGTATACATACCCTTTACTCAGTACTTTGTTGAAGCACCTTTGGCAGCGATTACAGCCTACTTGGGTATGACGCTACAAGCTTGGCACACCTGTATTTGGGGAGTTTCTCCCATTTTTCTCTGCAGATCCTCTCAAGCTCTGTCAGGTTGGATGGGGAGCGTCACTGCACAGCTATTTTCAGGTCTCTCCAGAGATGTTCGATCAGGTTCAAGTCCGTACTCTGGCTGGGCCACTCAAGGACATTCAGAGACTTGTCCCGAAGCCACTCATGCGTTGTCTTGGCTGTGTGCTTAGGGTGGTTGTCCTGTTGGAAGGTGAGGTCCTGAGAGCTCTGGAGCAGGTTTTCATCAAGGATCTCTCTGTACTTTGCTCCGTTCATCATTCCCTCGATCCTGACTAGTGTCCCAGTCCCTGCCGCTGAAAAACATCCCCACAGCATGATGCTGCCACCACCATGCTTCACCGTAGGGATGGTGCCAGGTTTCCTCCAGACGTGATGCTTGGCATTCAGGCTAAAGAGTTCAATCTTGGTTTCATCAAACCAGAGAATCTTGTTTCTCATGGTCTGAGAATCCTTTAGGTGCCTTTTGGCAAACTCCAAGCAGGCTGTCATGTGCCTTTTACTGAGGAGTGGCTTCCGTCTGGCCACACTACCATAAAGGCCTGATTGGTGGAGTGCTGCAGAGATGGTTGTCCTTCTGGAAGGTTCTCCCATCTCCACAGAGGAGCTCTGTCAGAGTGATCATCGGGTTCTTGGTCACCTCCCTGACTAAGGCCCTTCTCCCCCGATTGCTCAGTTTGCCCGGGCGGGCAGCTCTAGGTCTTGGTGGTTCCAAACTTCTTCCATTTAAGTATGATGGAGGCCACTGTGTTCTTGGGGACCTTCAATGCTGCAGAAATGTTTTGGTACCCTTCCCCAGATCTGTGCCTCGACACAATCCTGTCTCCGAGCTATACGGACAATTCCTTCGACCTCGTGGCTTGGTTTTTGCTCTGACATGCACTGTCAACTGTGGGACCTTTATATAGACAGGTGTGTGCCTTTCCAAATCATGTCCAATCAATTGAATTTACCACAGGTGGACTCCAATCAAGTTGTAGAAACATCTCAAGGAGGATCAGTGGAAACAGGATGCACCAGTGCTACATTTCGAGTCTCATAACAAAGGGTCTGAATACTTATGTAAATAAGGTATTTCAGTAATTTTTTTACAAATGTGTAAATATTTCTAAAAACCTGTTTTCACTTAGTCATTATGGGGTATTGTGTGTAGATTGAGGACAATTTTTCATTTAATCAATTTTAGAATAAAGCTGTAACGTAACAAAATGTGGAAAAGGTCAAGGGGTCTGAATACCTTCCGAATGCACAATGTATAGCCTGCATAACAGTGATAAATCTGGACAAGGAAATGGTCTGCTGCTCTACTGAGGAAATAACATTTTGAATCAGGTGTGCTAGATTAGGGTTGGAGCAAAAACCTACAGGATAGTAGGTCTCCAGGAACAGGGTTGGGCAGTCCTGCTGTAAAACAACACATTTAACTGCACTTATCCGGTGTATGTAACATATTTGTTTCTTTTTTTTGTGTCTGAGTGCACGTTGATGTGTCTGTAAATGTTCCAAGGGAAATGAGAACATGCACAGTACCGTCGACATTGATGTCCATGATGGACTGACTTGGCTCATGTACTCCCGTATGCCAACCACAACCTCCTGTATATTCCACGTCTGTATGTCACTTACTCTGTGTGTGTGTGTGTGTGTGTGTGTGTGTGTGTGTGTGTGTGGACGTGTTTAACTATTCTTGTGGGTACCAGAAGTCCCCACAAGAATAGTAAACAAACAAACATTTGACCAACTGGGAACATTTTGTTAGTCCCCACGAGGTCAAATGCTATTTCTAGGGGGTTTAGGGTTAAGGTTAGAATTAGTGTTAGGGTTAGAATTACGTTAAGGGTTAGGGTTAGGAGCTAGAGTTAGTTTTAGGGTTAGGCGCTAGGGTTAGGTTAAGGATTAAGGTTAGGTTTTTGGGTTAAGGTTAGGGTAAGAGTACGGGTTAGGGGTTAGGGAAAATATGATTTTGAATGGGACTGAATTGTGTGTCCCCACAAGGTTAGCTGTACAATACTGTGTGTGTGTGAAGGGAACTGGCTGAGACGGCTGAAGAACTGTCGTTTGATGCTAGGCTTAGTCACAGACTTCAAACGAGCTGTTGCTCTCTCCTCTCATCTCTCTCCTGTCTCTCACTCGGTCTCTCACACAGGGAGTTCCAGCAGCGGTGTGGCCGCCATTATTAAACACCTCCGTTCCTGCAGTGCTGCGCACGCACGCACACACACACACACACACACACACAGTCACCCCAATCCCTCCTCTCACACTTTGCATCCCACCTAGTTTTGATCCCCTTCATAGTTCATACCACAGATGACACTGAGTCACCGATAACCAACATCAAACACTCCTAGACGGCGGCCATTTTGTTTGCTCCGCCATATCACCTTTCCCAAACCTCGGTCACACTGGGACAGTGAAACAGTCAGAGGGACAGAGACTCCAACTCATGTCTTTGTTACAGATATGTTTATATTGACTACTAAGCATATGTCTTATGTATGGGCTCCTCCTATATGTCCATGTGTCTATCTTTCAGGACTTATGTCTATCTAATTAGTCATTTAAACTAGACATCTGTATTGTCATTGTATTTAGACAGGCCTAGTTTAAACGTCTTATACTTACTCACATGAACTGTCATTGGATGTAGCTTCTGCACATGGAAGGCCATAAGGACTATGATGTTAGTAGAATAGTCGGAGATGCTGGTGAGAGAGGCATGTCTCTGTTATGGAGGCGAGGAATTATATGTTCATATGGCTTCGCTCCCTGACACTAGTCCTGTATGGTGGGTTTGGGATGGGTACAGTACACACCCTCTCGCTCTTCTCCTGGATGCCTATGTGACAGGTTTCCACTCCGCCTTTGCGTCGGGTGTGTGTGTAGTCTGAGTCGTGAGGGTTGAGGGTGAGTCATCCCCTGAGCTCTCCCCTCATTATTCCCCCTCACGTCCCCCCCCCCCCACACACACACACCGCACCGTACCCCAGACACCTTCACACAGCGCTTACCAAACAAACAGGCACAGCACAGTGTTACATGTCAATCATTCTTCCCCCATCACATGTATACAGAGAGAGACAGAGTAGTTATCTATCTCCAGCTGAAGAGAAAGAAGACACACCTGAGTCTGCTGCAATTGGGAATACAACAAACCTTTCATTCCAAACTTCCAAGCAAAGCTAACATTGGCAGTAATGCATGATTTGTGTCAAAGTCAGGTTGTTGTCCCATAGGCCTATGTACAGGACGTTTAATATTATTTGCATAGTCGGCTACATCTCATTCGTTGGCAGCTGGTACATAAGACTTGCAGGCTTTTTACCTGTTGGCAGGTAGAACGGGTCGGTGATAACTGCAAGTATGATTAATTGCTCCCAGATACAAACACACACACAACTCATAGATTCCCTGGGGCTGCATTTCCCCTTGAGCCTCGCTGAGGTTTTCAAAGCCAAATGTGTTCAAATCAAATCAAATGTTATTGGTCACATACACATAATTAGCTGATGTTATTGCGGGTGTAGTGAAATGCTTGTGTTTCTAGCTCCAACAGTGCAGTAGTATCTAACAATTCACAACAATACACACAAATTTAAAAGTAAAATAATGAAATATATAAATATTAGGACGAGCCATGTCCGAGTGGCATAGACTAAAATACAGTAGAATAGAATACAGTATATACAGTGAGGGGAAAAAAAGTATTTGATCCCCTGCTGATTTTGTACGTTTGCCCACTGACAAAGAAATTATCAATCTATAATTTTAATGGTAGGTTTATTTGAACAGTGAGAGACAAAAATTTGATTTGCATTTTAATGAGGGAAATAAGTATTTGACCCCCTCTCAATCAGAAAGATTTCTGGCTCCCAGGTGTCTTTTATACAGGTAACGAGCTGAGATTAGGAGCACACTCTTAAAGGGTGTGCTCCTAATCTCAGCTTGTTACCTGTATAAAAGACACCTGTCCACAGAAGCAATCAATCAATCAGATTCCAAACTCTCCACTATGGCCAAGACCAAAGAGCTCTCCAAGGATGTCAGAGACAAGATTGTAGACCTACACAAGGCTGGAATGGGCTACAAGACCATCGCCAAGCAGCTTGGTGAGAAGGTGACAACAGTTGGTGCGATTATTAGCAAATGGAAGAAACAAAAAATAACTGTCAATCTCCCTCGGCCTGGGGCTCCATGCAAGATCTCACCTTGTGTAGTTGCAATGATCATGAGAACGGTGAGGAATCAGCCCAGAACCAGATGGGAGGATCTTGTCAATGATCTCAAGGTAGCTGGGACCATAGTCACCAAGAAAACAATTGGTAACACACTACGGCGTGAAGGACTGAAATCCTGCAGCGCCCGCAAGGTCCCCCTGCTCAAGAAAGCACATATACAGGGCCGTCTGAAGTTTGCCAATGAACATCTGAATGATTCAGAGGAGAACTGCGTGAAAGTGTTGTGGTCAGATGAGACCAAAATTGAGCTCTTTGGCATCAACTCAACTCGCCGTGTTTGGAGGAGGAGGAATGCTGCCTATGACCCCAAGAACATCATCCCCACCGTCAAACATGGAGGTTGAAACATTTATGCTTTGGGGGTGTTTTTCTGCTAAGGAGACAGGACAACTTCACCGCATCAAAGGGATGATGGACGGGGCCATGTACTGTAAAATCTTGGGTGAGAACCTCCTTCCTCAGCCAGGGCATTGAAAATGGGTCGTGGATGGGTATTCCAGCATGACAATGACCCAAAACACACGGCCAAGGCAACAAAGGAGTGGCAATTACCACCAAGTACTAAGTCATGTTTTGCAGAGGGGTCAAATACTTATTTCCCTCATTAAAATGCAAATCAATTTATAACATTTTTGACATGCGTTTTTCTGGATTTTTTTGTTGTTATTCTGTCTCTCACTGTTCAAATAAACCTACCATTAAAATTATAGACTGATCATGTCTTTGTCAGTGGGCAAACGTACAAAATCAGCAGGGGATCAAATACTTTTTTGAGTAAAGCAAAAATATGTAAACATTATTAAAGTGACTAGTGTTTCATTATTAAAGTGGCCAGTGATTTCAAGTCTATGTATTTAGGGCAGTTGAATAATGAAGTCCGATTTGACTGGGAACTGGATTCACACACTGAGGGGATCCAACTCATTGAGCTCCCACAGGCAACTGGGTTCAAGTAGTCCTGCATCGCTTCCTTTCTTTCACGGCCCTAGTTACTGTCCTTTCACTTCCTACTCTAGGCCTACTTCTAATCATCACAAGAAGGAGCCCTAGAGGTCGTGGGTCAAGTTGACTAATAAACTGGTTATCCTGTGGAATTCAACTCTCCTTAGGTATGTTTTGCACTTTATTTAGATGGAACAAGGGGGAGACAGTTGAGTGAGAGAGACAGTAAAAAGGGAGGACATGGGGATTGAACCCGGGTCTCCGGTCGGAGGAAACATATGTGGTTAGAGCCGTGAGCGTTACTGCAAGACCACAGGCTCTGCACCTGTCTTTATAGTTAATACCTATCAACTGTAGACACACATGTATTGCAATAAGTGGCGCCTGTAGACATGTACTACACCTCGGCACACACTTGTTCTGAAGAACATCATCTTACGCGTCAGTGTTACCAGATGACGTCCATCCTTGTCCAGTTTATTGCTATTAACAAACAATATGCTATGTGTCCCAAATGGCACCCTATTCCCTATATACACTACTTTTGGCCAGAGCCTTTTTGTGACGCACCCTATAAATTCCAGCAGACTGATTTGTCCCGAGACGGTCCAGAACCGTTCAGCCGCCCGTCACCATGGGATTGTCCAATGTGGGTGGAGCTGGAGCGTGGGCCGCCCCGGGAACCAGTAGGAACCCGTTGAGGGCAGCATGCGTGGGAAGAGGTTCTAGTTAGTTGGTTAGGAAGGAAGGATCTGGGAGAAATTAAACTATCAGGACTGCAGTTTGATTGGGTAATGGATCTATTATGTTTCTCCTCTTTGCTCTAGTGCTGATCTAGGATCAGTTCCTTTCTGCCCATACAATCTTATTCACTATGATCTGAAAGGGGAAACTGATCCTAAATCAGCAGATTCAGCAGCATTGGGTAATAGATCTGGTATGTTTCTCCTTTTATGTCAGGACGCCATAACAGAAGTTTCTCTGATGTGGTTCAGGACTCCAGGGGAGGGTTGGCTACGTGGTGGTTTTTAGAAAGAACAGTCAAAATGGGGAGGGCGGAGGGGAGACAGTTACCCAGAGGCAGCCGGATTGGCTGGGCCTGGTCTCACCGCAGCCATAGCATTCTGGTGAGCTGGCTTTGCCTGGGGAGGGAGGGAGGGAGGGAGGGAGGAGGAGGAGGGGTGGTTTAAGAGTTCTTGGCTAGAGTTGATCTGGTGTTACTGAGTGTTTGAATGGTTCTTTTTGTTCCGTTTCTACCATGACTCACTCTCTTCTAACTGCTGCCCTGAGGGGAGGGAGAGGGTACTGATGTGGTGAAATCATTAGGAGACCGCATGTTCCCCTGCTACGGTTGGCATTGGCCTACTTTCTGACCAATCAATAGCCCAACTCAGTCCCTAGGATGATGAAGTGAGAGTAGATGTAATCAAACAGAGCCTTCCCCATCAGATCTCTCAGTACTGCCTGGACACTGTCGATTTACTTATCTCAGTGTGAGTTGTAGTCAATATGCACATCAAATCAAATCAAATCAAATTTTATTGGCCACATGTGCCGAATACAACAGGTGCAGACATTACAGTGAAATGCTTACTTACAGCCCTTAACCAACAGTGCATTTATTTTTAATAAAAAAGTAAAATAAAACGACAACAAAAAAGTGTTGAGAAAAAAAGAGCAGAAGTAAAATAAAATAACAGTAGGGAGGCTATATATACAGGGGGGTACCGGTGCAGAGTCAATGTGCGGGGGCACCGGCTAGTTGATGTAATATGTACATGTGGGTAGAGTTAAAGTGACTATGCATAAATAATTAACAGAGTAGCAGCAGCGTAAAAAGATGGGGTGGGGGGGCAGTGCAAATAGTCCGGGTAGCCATGATTAGCTGTTCAGGAGTCTTATGGCTTGGGGGTAGAAGCTGTTGAGAAGTCTTTTGGACCTAGACTTGGTACTCCGGTACCGCTTGCCGTGCGGTAGCAGAGAGAACAGTCTATGACTAGGGTGGCTGGAGTCTTTGACAATTATGAGGGCCTTCCTCTGACAGCCTGGTATAGAGGTCCTGGATGGCAGGAAGCTTGGCCCCAGTGATGTACTGGGCCGTACGCACTACCCTCTGTAGTGCCTTGCGGTCGGAGGCCAAGCAGTTGCCATACCAGGCGGTGATGCAACCAGTCAGGATGCTCTCGATGGTGCAGCTGTAGCTAATCATATGACACTCTGCAATTCTCTGAGTATTTTCTCAAACACCATTGCATAATGTAGGTCCAGAATGATACTTATTCAGAACATCACATGGAACTTATCTACGTATGTTGTCTGTCTGATCTTATCAGTAAGCAGAAATGAAAGGTATTCCACCGTCATCGGACAAGCTAATGAATAATCAATTAAGCAAATGCCCTCTCCACCTGCCGGCGTCCCCCCCTCCTCCTCCTCTCCCTCACCCCATCCTTATCAGATCACCAGTGGCCATGTTGTTTCCACTGGTGGGTTGTATATTTAGTCCCGTCGAGGACCTTCGAGTGCTCTCCTCGTGTCTCCCGAGGGAGAAAGCCACAGGTGTTTTCTTAGCCTCTCCTTGAGTCTCCCCTCTCTCGCCTCACTCCTCCCTCCGTCAGCTTATTTAGCCCCCCTGTCCCCCCTCCCTCCCTCCCTCCCTCCCTCCCTCCCTCCCTCCCTCTCCCCCCTATTTACCACCTCTCTCTCTCTCTCCACCCTCTCTCTCTTTCTCCCCCTATTCACCACCTCTCTGTCTCTCTCATTGTCAACGAAGTGTGATACCTCCTCCTGAGGCCTCAGTCCTCAGGGTCACTCCAAGCCCTCCACGTGTCCTTCCAGCCCCTCCAGCTCCGGCAGCATTTCAAAACCATCTGACCCTGGTGTGCTAACTGGGCTATTTTGAGAGCAGGGATGGCAAAAACGTCTGTCTGCTCTCTGCGTGTAATGCAGTGGCCGTCTGAAAAAAATAGGACTATTGAGTAGGGGGTCCTGGGTGTGTGTGAGAGTGTGCGAAGAGGTGTGTGCGTGCGTGTGATTGGAGAGGAGATGGGTGTTTGTTTGAAGATTGTGACCCAGTTAAGTCTTGGGATCAAGTTGTGTGTTTCTTTGGGTAATGGGGACTGGTGTTGGAACAGGAGATTTCCTACTGTTGCAAAACAGTGATGTCCAGAATGATGTCCCTTTCACAGTTCTCTGGGCAATGGAGCAGTAGCCTATCTTGTCACTTTCATCATCATTGACATCAAATATGGCACAATGCCTGAATCCCGCAATCGTAGCCAGTGGCGGTGAAACAGGTCCTTTCACTTTCGTCATCAACATAACTACTGCCATCTTTTAAACGTATAGCCTACATAAGATGTAGTTGAGTGTGTATGACTTTAAATACCACCCTGACAAGTCCTAGATCATCACCACTATAACTTCACTTCTCAGCTTATTTAGCTCTGCGCAGTCGGCACGAACCTCACAAGAGCTAAACACATGCATTGCTGTTTTACTGTCTGATTTACAGTCTGCTTTCCTACCAGGTAGACAGAAATCCCCTGAAGTGGAGTACACACTGAGGGTGCGTCCCAAATGGCACCCC
Source organism: Coregonus clupeaformis (assembly GCF_020615455.1). Classification (NCBI taxonomy): domain Eukaryota; kingdom Metazoa; phylum Chordata; class Actinopteri; order Salmoniformes; family Salmonidae; genus Coregonus; species Coregonus clupeaformis. The sequence continues at coordinate 232,087 of NW_025534026.1, forward strand.
ATTCCCTATATAGTGCACTACTTTTAGCCAGAGCCCTATGGGCCCTGGTCAAAAGTAGTGCACTTTATAGGGAATGGGGTGCCATTTGGGATGCAGTCTGAGGCTACCTCTCTCTAATGTTCCTGATCAACTGGTTCAGCAGTGGAACATGCCAGCTACTAACAGAACAAAACAGAATCTCATGTAATATTTATGTGGGATTTGAAAATATTACAATGTTTACTTTTGAGGCGAGCTAGATTGATAGTAGGCAGAGATTTTGTGGGAATAATGTTGTAATAATATTTTGTTTTCTTGTCCTTAATTGGGTTTAGATGATGATCTTTCCATTCAAATGGTTTTGTATATATTTTCATATACTGTATAGCTAACATCTTAATTTGATCACACTGTTGCAGGAGAACTTTCCTGCAATGCAGAACATTTAAAACTTGTAGTATATTTGAGGTTTAAAAAGGCTTCTGAAGTTTAATTTCCACTTTGAAATGTTTATTTTCCCTTATGACAAATGTATCAACCCCTACAAAAATGTCCATTAATTAAAATCCACAGAATAATTCACATTTCCTGTTGCTGCAGGATTCTTTTCCTGCTGTAGCAAACTGGTGACCCCTCCCACCCTATACACCCTCAGTTCCAGAGGCTTCCCTCTGGCCGGCGCTTCAGAATGCCCATGGCCAAGAAGAATGTGTTCAAACATTTATTCGTGCCTTGTGCTGTTGGACTACTAAATGCAACTTCAATTGTATCAGTAAATGTACTTATCTATGCAGTGCAGTTGGGACAGCAGTCAGTTGTGAGTGAATGGATCAATGTCCTCTGTTTTTAGTGTATGCAATGTGATGGACTGACTGGTTTAAATATGTATGATGTGAGAATGTATGTGATCCTTTTAATGGAAGGTGATGCCAAAGAACAATGACCATCCTGGATGGACAATAAAGTTTTATTCTATTCTAAATTAAAATCCTACATCTGTAGGCCAATCTACATTCTACAGTGCATATATAAACAAAATGTAGCATTGAGTTGAGCTGGATACACATCATATGACCATTGAATGATTGCTGTGATTCACCTCAATCCTCCGAACACACACACACACACACACACACACACGTATACACACACACACTAATGTGGCTGGGACGTCACACACACACACTGGTCTGTACATGCAGTAGAATAGATAGCTAGTGTAGTTCCTCTCTAAGAAAAGGATCTAATGTATCCCATGTTTGTTGTTGTACATGTGGAACTGCCGGCATTGTTCGCTGGACGCTGACAGCTGTGCGCACTTATCAAGAATAAACACAGCTCACATATCCTGGACGCATTAGCATGGGAAGAGGAGAGGAGAAGGCAGACGGGAATGACTCAAGCCTGTTGTCCACCTACATGTTAATGTCAATGGAGCAGAGTGTTTTAATTCAAAGGGTGTGTGTTTTTAGAATTTACTTCTGTTTTAGCCTCGATTATCTGCTTTATCCTAGAGCTCTCTGTTGAGGGGGGTGGGGGTGGGGGAGGGGGGCTGGCCTGCTCTGTGTCTGGCAGTAGTGCTAGGGGAAGTACAGATGAGGAGTGTCTGCATGGTTGACAATCCTGGGCTGGTCCCACTGGGCTGTGTGAGTGAGTGGGCCTTCTGATGCAGCTCCGGGGTAGGGCTCGTGGACTGTCTGAATGGTCCTCCAGGGTGGGGCTCGTGGACTGTCTGAATGGTCCTCCAGGGTGGGGCTCGTGGACTGTCTGAATGGTCCTCCAGGGTGGGGCTCGTGGACTGTCTGAATGGTCCTCCAGGGTGGGGCTCGTGGACTGTCTGAATGGTCCTCCAGGGTGGGGCTCGTGGACTGTCTGAATGGTCCTCCAGGGTGGGGCTCGTGGACTGTCTGAATGGTCCTCCAGGGTGGGGCTCGTGGACTGTCTGAATGGTCCTCCAGGGTGGGGCTCGTGGACTGTCTGAATGGTCCTCCAGGGTGGGGCTCTCCTCGTCAGCCTCCCACTCATTTAAGAGTTATTAGTACTGTAGGTTTTATCACAAAATCTGTGAGTCTATAGTTGACTCAGCATGGCCATTTGGTGAATACCAACAGACCACATTGTATCACTGCACTATAAGTTAGGCTAAGTTAGCACTGTGAATGGGACTCAGTGGATGGTTTCGCCTCTGTGTGAACCAGGAAGATGACTCTAAGGTAACAGCGCGTCGCCTGAAATGCATTTAAACATGACTTAATGCACCACTCCAACTCCTCTGAAGTGATAGACCTTTTGGTAGTCTGAGAAAGCAGCGTGCGTGTCATGCTTGGTATGCTGGTGACTCATCAGCTGTGTGTGTGTGTGTGTGTCAGTCCTCCTGTCTGTATAAGTGGGAAGAAGTCACCCAGTCAAAGAGATGGAGAGGTAAACAAGGTTAGAAGATTTGCACATTGCTTTTCCCCTCAGAGCCTAGAGGCCTCTCTCTCTCTCTAGCGTTTGCATGGGAAATGGAGTGTCATTGGTTTTACATAGCAGCTGAAATCTCAGGTTTTGCCAGGTGTGTGTGTGTCATAGAAGCAGGTGTCTTAATCCTCACCTAGACAGCGATTCTTCACACTTCCCCTGTTAAACCTCACAGATCCCCATGACTGTCATTTTATTCTTACGGCTTACTGTGTGTGTGTTGAGCTTCAAGAGGTAACTCGATAAGCTAATTCAACCCCCATTTCATTTGCGTGGCGCCTAAGGAACCTCATGCAGAGTGGCTAGATGCATTACTGTGAGAGCAAAGTGTCTGTCCCATAATATAAAACTCAAGACGTGACACTCAAGGCCTTTCACCTTTGTACACACTGGACTCCAACACATCTTTATTCCCTAACTTCATCATGACACGTAGTGTGTCTAACGACACATTAACACATCCATTAGCTGCTTCTGTCACATTTCACCTGGCTAGAAGCTACCATAGACAAGTTATTCCACCATGTTAAATCCCATTTAGTACAGTTACAACAGACACAATCGGGCCTTTTCATATCAGTCTGTTGGTGAACCCAGTCCCCTGTACAGTACAAAGAGTTTCTTAAGTATTCCTTAAATATAAAGGACTCTGGGTGGATGGCCTGGTGCCAGCTTGGGTTGCCTGCCTGGGGATTATCCTCCCAATGACTCTGCCTTGTGATCAGCCAGTCAACTGTATACTTCCCTTCCCCTCAATTAGATTTGACCCTCCTTTCAATTCCTTCTGCTGCACCACTAGGCCTATAGCAGACACATTCATAAAGACAGTCACTTGTGTAGTTGACTTTTGAGATGGGTACATTTTACATGCATTTAATAATACGGTCATTGTGAATACTCTGATTTAATATAGTAGTTTGATTAAAATGTTGACATGCTTTGCAAGAAGAATGATTTCCCTTATAAATCGAGAGAACGGGTTTAGAATGTTAGGGATCAATGACAGAAAGCCATCTAAATATATGCACATTCCGCTCCATTTCTGCACCAATTGGTAGATTTAAAAATACTCTTATCTTGTAGATAATTTAGGATTAGGAAAGTATTTATGAATCATTAAACTGGTTTGGAGAGCATTTACGCACAAAATATATTGTGTAGTTGACTTTTGAGTCGTCTCATTGAGGCATACTGAGATGTAGGCTATGTCCTCTCATTGGGTACATTTTACATGCATTTAATAATACGGTCATTGTGAATACTCTGATTTAATATAATAGTTTGATTAAAATGTTTACATACTTTGCAAGAATGATTTCCCTTATAATCTGGTTGACATGGACAGCTGATAATCAGACTACCTGATGGAACTCACCAAATCAAAATAAATGTTCCATCGAACATATATATTCTGAGTTCAGACATTTCGAAGATGCATACTTTAGGATTTCCCAAACTCACTTCACTAGCGCCAAAGAGGGAGGCTCACGCTCTACATGCTAGCACATGCACAGCTAAAATACACAGCAGGAACACCGATTTAAGGTGTTCACATGTCCTAATAATTACAAACATTGGTCAAACATCGAGGTGTTTTAGTCAGTTTATGCTTATGACCTCACCCAGATAAAAGGCCCAGTGCAGCCAAAAACATGATTTTCCTGTCTTTTATATTTCCACATTATGCAGTTGGAATAATATTGTAATAAAGCTTGCTAGACCTCCCGAGAGGGGGAGCAAGTACTGGATTGAGCAGAGTAGCTTGATGCTGCCACCACCTTTGTCTGACCGGTATGGTCCGGTGTCAGAGGATAGGACACACCAAAACTCAGAGATAAAGCAAACAATGATCTTTATTAAACACACCATTCCATAACACGACGTGCATGAAATGCTAGGCGACCTACTAAATTCCTGCAGTCTCTGTAACCCAATCAGGAGTGTGGCAGTGACCTGAAGGTGTAAGGCACACAGGCTATTAAGTGTGATAACGAGCTAAAAAGTGACACTACACACACACACTAGTGAGATATACGGTTAAGGAGAACTGAACATCCAAGGTTCTACTACCACTTCACTGCAAACCGGGCCTAGCCCAATGAAACGCAATTGTACAAACATGCAAGTTCACTGCAGGGGTATAATAGCCTACACACTGTCTAGAGACCCACAGGTGATAGTCATAGAACCCTCCACTGAGCTATGCAGTCTGCAATCCCCGTTCTGTTCGCCCCACATAACCCACGCTGTATTTTAAAAGCGATACATTCTAAAAACATTTAACAAGACTAGGCCAACGAAAGAGACATAACATTAAGTATTTAAATGTAACATTTAATAAACACTTAACTCTCCCAGGTGACGGACACCCCCACCATGGGTTCTGGGCCTTTGCACCACCATTGGACTGGATATGTTTCCTCGGTGCACTGAATAGGCTACAAAAATAGGCTGCAAAATGGACAGGAACAACAACTAGGCTATACTCGGATTCATGTTGATCACCGTAGGTTTTAGCCTGATTTAATTACGTAGAATAGAGGAGCGCACTACACTCGCAGCGCGCTCTGTTTTACAAACACTGATAAAGCTTAGCTAATTAATTTGCATGTCCAAGAACATGCCACAACGAGCAGAGTGGTCTGTTTCCAAAAGCCAGGGAGATGGCTTGCACTGCTAGCAATCCCACTATCTAATCTGGTTACCCAAATTCCCCCTCACTACCGGTCTTCGTCGCCGGCTGCCCTACCCAGCAGCGAACGACAACATTCCGTTAAGGTGAGTGCAATGTGGATACTTGCAAAGGCTACAAGCCCAACGTTCATCAAAGCACAGCCTGCGCTCTCGGCTCTGCCTTATCAGTTTCTCAGCGTCCCGGGCAGAGTCTTGCAAGCAGGCACAGGTGCGAGCAATTAGTTAATGATTTAGTGACGCTCTCCCTCACCACAATACTGTGAATACACAATGCAGTTTAGTCTAAGAGCTCTTTGAAAAGACTGCCTGAAATATCAGTCTGTTTTGGTGGGATGGAGTTTTGGCCTGCCTGGTGACATCCCCAGGTGGTAAATTAGTTAATAGACCAATAAAAAAGAGAGTTCCAAACCTCTCTGCCAATAACAGCTAGTTTTCAGTCCCCTCCCCACTCAGACCACTCCCAGAAATTGCTCTTTTTTTTTTTTTTTTTTTTTGGGGAGTAGCATCTTAGCTCTTTGCTAAGATGCTACTTTTGTTTCCTTTTGACTATTTTAATTGAAAACAATCACAGTAAGGTACTTCATTGTTACTCAGAAATGATTTGATATTGAGATAAAAACGTGTGCATTAGGCTTAAGATAATCAGAGTAACCTATGCCAAACTCGGAGTATTGCCATAAGCAGCTTAAAGGTAGACTCCGCGATACGACGTAGATGCAGAAAGTAAACAGCATAGCGGGTCAATTTCTACAACAACCAAGAGCGTTGAAGCGCGAGGCTCAACTTCTGTAACAGCGTGAAGCGAACCTGTGATCATTCGCAGATACTGTGTGTGACTGTGTGAGAGCGAAGTCTTGCATCTCTACCTTTTTTAATATGGAATTATTACTGTGCACGTAAACACACTCACTGAGACACACAGAAAAATATTTACACATTCAGATTCAGACTTTATATGGCTTTCCTATGCATTTTCACGTAAGCACTTTGCAGTATTTGGTATTCAGACTTACCTTATGCAGGTGTGCAAGGAGTTCTTTGGGAGTGGCTCCCTTATTTGCACTGAATACATTTAATTCAACTGTTGAAAAACCTCCCACTTGCTGGCCAACAAGTTTCCTCATGGAGTTTTCATTCAATGGGACTTTCAGTACATTTATCTAAAGCCATCTCTTTAAATACGGTGTACCTTTTTAATTAGAATTTTCTCGACATACTCATTATAATCGAGAGAACGGCTTCAGAATGTTAGGGATCAATGACAGAAAGCCTTCTAAATATATGCACATTCCTCTCCATTTCTGCACCAATTAGTAGATTAAAAAATACTCTGATCTTGTAGATAATTTAAGATTAGGAAAGTATTTATGAATCATAACAAAACTGATTTGGAGAGCCTTTACGAACAAAATATATTGATGAATAAAAAATACATTGGTTTGATTCATCTTGAAAGTTGCCATATTCAATTGTTCAAACCATGAAATATTGGAAGGTGAGAAAAGTGTACAATAGGGGTTGAAGAAAAGTTCTATAAATAACCTATTCCTCACTAATCGTGGAAATGTAATGACATCGGTCCAGTTGTCATGAACCGTGCGCCAGGCTCCAGGTTTAAACTGCTAAGTGTGGTCTGAGTTCCATAATGATTCAAATACAGTGCATTCGAAAGTATTCAGACCCCTTGACTTTTTCCACATTTTATTAAGTTACAGCCTTATTCTAAAATTGATATATATATTTTTTTATCCCTCATTAATCTACACACAATACCCCATAATGACAAAGCAAAAACTGGTTTTTAGAAATTTGTGCAGATGTATTAAAAATTCAAACGGAAATATCACATTTACGTAAGTATTCAGACCCTTTACTAAGTACTTTGTTGAAGCACCTTTGGCAGCGATTACAGCCTTGACTCTTCTTGGGTATGACTCTACAAGCTTGGCACACCTGTATTTGGGGAGTTTCTCCCATTCTTCTCTGCAGATCCTCTCAAGCTCTGTCAGGTTGGATGGGGAGTGTTGCTGCACAGCTATTTTCAGGTCTCTCCAGAGATGTTCGATGAGGTTCAAGTCCAAGCTCTGGCTGGGCCACTCAAGGACATTCAGAGACTTGTCCCAAAGCCACTCCTGTGTCGTCTTGGCTGTGTTAGGGTCGTTGTCCTGTTGGAAGGTGAACCTTCGCCACAGTCTGTGGTCCTGAGTGCTCTGGAGCAGGTTTTCATCAAGGATCTCTCTGTACTTTGCTCCGTTCAATTTTCCAGCCCCACAGCATGATGCTGCCACCACCATGCTTCACCGTAGTGAAGGTTTCCTCCAGACGTGACGCTTGGCATTCAGGCCAAAGAGTTCAATCTTGGTTTCATCAGACCAGAGAATCTTGTTTCTCATGGTCTGAGTCCTTTAGGTGCACTTTGGCAAACTCCAAGCAGGCTGTCATGTGCCTTTTACTGAGGAGTGGCTTCCGTCTGGCCACTCTACCATAAAGGCCTGATTGGTGGAGTGCTGCAGAGATGGTTGTCCTTCTGGTTTTGTCATTATGGGGTATTGTGTGTAGATTGAGGGGAACATAAAAAAAAAAATCAATTTTAGAATAAGGCTGTAAAGTAACAAAATGTGGAAAAAGTCAAGGGGTCTGAATTCTTTCCGAATACACTGTAGGCTACATGTCTCACATTATTGTACAGCATTAGCCTAATATGATCCACTATTGCTAGCAACCCTCGGGAACAGAAAAGAAAGGTCAACGGAATGGAATGGAAAGGAATGATACCAAATGTAGGCTACATATTAAAGGAAACGAACACTAAAGTGACAGTTATAAATGTTTGTGGAAAAAACGGATGGTGGCTACCAACAGTGGCTAATATTTAACATGATACAAATTGTATATGAAAACTGAGAAAAGCCCGGCCATATAATTAAAACATTCTAGAGTGCATAAATCAACTCGGTAGGTCCGGCGCTACAGAAGTTGATAGCTTGGGTCTCCAAATTTCATCCTGGCAAATTATGAGGACATACAATAAAAATGTTGAGTAATGGCACAGCTATTTATAGCCTTCTTCACTGTGGAAAAGGGGCCAAAATGCATATCATGTTAATATGATTTTCAGTTTGCTTCCATTTGACTGGTTTCACATTCATCTCCAGCGATCATAAGGAAAAATTATCTAAAGCAATTGCTATTTGTAATTACAATCCCCTTCTCCAAATGGATTACTCATTTACCTAGCTCTTATCAATTAATACATGCATGGAGAATTTGTGTTATTTCTATTGGAAATATGTTTTTCCACCTGGAACCGACAGTTGCTCGACCTTATTCATGGTTTCCTCGCATTTAAAGGCGGTGGAATTATGAGGTAATTAAGTCAAGGGCAGAATACGGCGTATCTATAGACACATCTCTGCCACACCTCTATCTATGATCTCCAGCCCAAATGAATAGCTGGCTGTCACATGCGTTTCCTCATGCTTAAGTTCAATGTCAGAATACGAATAGAGAGGAGTGCATAGAAAGGGAATAAAGTTCAATTTACGCACGCATAACTCTAACATGACTTCCCCCCTAAGTGAACAAAAATAATGACTCCCACACACTATATACTTGCAAATCAATCATTTTATTGACAAACGCAACATTTCAGTCACATTTTCGGTCAAGACATACAGAAAAGGAAGTGAATTTGTGGGGTCACATGAACAGTGTGTGTGTGGAAATAACTTGTCTGGACTTCCTCAACTCAAAGCAAAAGGGTTACTCCCGGGGCGAATGGCATTGATTTACGCAGTCCCGTTCCTGTGTGTGTGTATTGTGACTCTTGACTGTGTGTGAGGGTGGTTTTAGCTCCAGCTCAAAGTTTTTATGGCCTTTTCCCCACGGGACTCGGCGTGTCGAACGGGATGGAGAACTCATGACTGCAGTATGGGGCGGCACATCCCCTTCCTCTCCCCTCCTCCTCCCCCTTACACTCCCTTCTCCTCTCCTCCCCTCTCATCCTCCTCTCCCCCTCCCATCCTTCTCTCCCCCCTCCTCTCTGTGTATCTCCTTTGTCTGATAAGAGGTTGAGCTCCACGCCCCATTCATGTCATGTGCTGCTCATCACCATCGCATGGCAACAACACACACACAAGAACGTGTGTTTATGTCTCTGACTGACTGGTAGTCTGTGTCTCGGGAATGTATTTTGAATGTGCTTGGAACTTCACATTTAGCATTTTGCCATCTTTGTGTGTGTGTATTGTATGTAAGTGTTTTAGCATGTGGGAGCAGTGGACCAGGGAGCAATCCTGTGAGTGGTGTTAGGTCCCTGTGAGTGGGTGTGTATGGTCTGAGTCGCCGGCTTTTAGTACTGCAGGGCCTCCGCTCACCTCCCTGGGACCATTCATCCACACCCACGCCTCTCTCCATCCATCCTTTCTCCATCCATCTCTTTATCCTCCATCCATCCATCTTTAGTCTCCATCCAGCCTCTCTCCATCCAGCCTCTCTCCATCCAGCCTCTCTCCATCCATCCTCTCCTGTGGACCAAGGAGCATTCCATCCTGTGATTGTTGCATGAGATACTGTATTACATTCAGACACACACAAATACACATATGCACACAACACCCGCGACTACACTAAAAACACATATACACCTTCCGGGGATTTTCTCCTTGCTGTAGAACAAACAACAAGACAATTGCATTGATTTAATTAGCAAAAGCTTACGTTTTAAAGTAAAGCATTTCAGAGAGGGAGAGAGAGAGAGAGAGAGAGAGCTTTGTTGATCTGTCAGGTAAAGGTCGGGCTGCTGCTGGATCAGCTGGATTGATCTGTGGACATAAACATGTATGCTGGGCCTGTACACGCCTGTGATTAAGGGCTTTGGGAGTGGGAGTTTGTGTGTGTGTCCTCTGTTAAGGATCATTCATCTATGTGTGTCTGGCCCCTGGTGGGGTTATTCAGTGTGTGTGTGTGTGTGTGTGTGTGTGTAAATGCACAGAGAGCTATTAGCTACACATTACATTGCCCCTGTATTTGATGTGTGGGATTTAAATGTGCTCTTTCTACATGGCCTGTCTTTAACAAGCCCAGTGGGAATGGGCTTTCTCAGAGAGGGCTTAAGCTCCTGGTAGGAGTATGTCTCGCCTCAGCGTGTGTATGGCTGCTAGTATGGGGGGCCATTCGCCTCTGTGTGTGTGTATGCGACTGTCAGCGTGTATCTTGTGTGTGTGTGTGTGTGTGTGTGTGTGTGTGTGAGTGAGGAGCAATGGTCGTAACTCACAGTGACTGTAAGCAGAGGCCCTGGCAGGGTGGCCTCAGTGGTGCTGCTGCGGTGCCGGTGGGCCCTTCTCCATGTCACACACAGACCACCAAGCCTCCCTCCAACCTGATACTGCTGCCTGCCAGAGACCTGCCACAGGCCCACAGCACAGACCAGCTCAGGTAGCACATAGTCAAAACATATGGAGAAACTAACAGCCAGGCTGTGTGTGTGTGTGTGTGTGTGTGTGTGTGTGAGAGAGAGATAGAGAGATGCAAATAAGGAAATAGTGGGGTAGAGGGAAGGAGAAAGGTGAGAGTGAAAGAGAGCGGGGGAGAGGGAGAGAGTTCAGCCTTTGACCTATGACCCACAAGTTCAATATGTCCTCCCTCTTCAACTTGATCTCATCAGGCTGTGTGGTCTTCATTTCCACCTGTCACTGGATGCTTTATGACCTTTAACCCAGCCTATACGGATAATATGTATACAGTGAGAATACATTCATTCAATGTTAATTCAACATTTGGGATAAAGATTGTCAGAGTTGAGTTTGGGTTGTGAAAGAGTTTGAGAGGTAGTGTAAGGAGGATGTCGTTTTTTACCTGATAACTGCATCCGTAGTTTTGAATGTAGCAGAGACGCTTGCTACCAAAGATAGCTCCTACCTTAAGACGTTCACATTGGCGGCAGTTGGTGTTCTGGTTGTTTACTTGCTGTCAATGGCAATTCCCTATTTGGTGGAGGCTGAGAAACTCCATGGAAGCCATCTGGCAAACAACTCTAAACAGGGCAGATGACATTGTTATGGCATTGTTCAAAAATACATACAGCACGGTGAGTTTCCCTACCATATTCATAGTACTTTGTAGTCGACCGAGAATACAGTACATGAGCACCACAACTTGATGACTTTAAAGTCCATCCAAACATCTCAATACATACTGTAAGTCAAAATGATGTACTCAAAACTAAGTAGGGAATAAATGTAGTGAAACTTTAGGAAGGGAAAGCAAGTGTCACTGTGTACATTGCCTTCAATAAGTATTGACACCCCTTGAATCTTTTCACATTTTCTTGTGTTACAGCCTGAATTTAAAATGGATTAAATTTAGATTTTGTGTCACTGGCCTACACAATAGCCCATAATGTCGAAGTGGAATTATGTTTTTAGACATTTTACAAATTAATTAAAAATGAAAAGCTGAAATGTCTTGAGCTGAAAAGTCTCAACCCCTTTTATGGGAAGCCTACATAAATTCAGGAGTAAAAATATGCTTACCAAGTCACATAATAAGTTGCATGGACTCACACTGTGTGCAATAATAGTGTTTAACATGATTTTTGAATAACTACTTCATCTCTGTACCCCACACATAGAATTATCTGTAAGGTCCCAAAGTCGAGCAGTCAATCTCAACCACAAAGACCAGGGAGGTTTTCCAATGCCTCCCAAAGAAGGGTAGCTATTGGTAGAAAAGAAAAGCCGACATTGAATATCCCTTTGAGCAGGGTGAAGTTATTAATTATACTTTGGATGGTGTATCGATACACCCAGTCACTACAAAGATACAGGCGTCCTTCCTAACTCAGTATCCGGAGAGAAAGGAAACGGCTCAGGGATTTCACCATGAGGCAAATGGTAACATTAAAACAGTTACAGAGTTTAATGGCTGTGATAGGAGAAAACTGAGGATGGATCAACAACATTGTACACTACATATCCAAAAGTATGTGGACACCTGCTCGTCAAACATCTCATTCCAAATTCATGGGCATTAATATGGAGTTGGTCCCCCCTTAGCTGTTATAACAGCCTCCACTCTTCCGGGAAGGCTTTCCACTAGATGTTGGAACATTGCTGCAGGGACTTGCTTCCATTTAGCCACGAGCATTAGTGAAGTCGGGCACTAATGTTGGGCGATTAGGCCTGGCTCGCAGTCGGCGTTCCAATTCATCCCAAAGGTGTTTGATGGGGTTGAGGTCAGGGCTCTGGGCAGGTCAGTTGATTTTATACACCTGTCAGCAATGGGTGTGGCTGAAATAGCTGAATCCACCAATTTGAAGGTGTGTCCACATACTTTTTTTCAATATAGTGTAGTTACTCCACAATACTAACCTGAATGACAGAGTGAAAAGAAGGAAGCCTGTACAGAATAAAAATAGTCCAAAACATGCATCCTGTTTGCAATAAGGCACTAAAGTAAATCTGCAAAAAAGATCCTGAATACAAAGCGTTATGTTTGAGTCAAATCCAACACAACACATCACTGAGTACCACTCTTCATATTTTCAAGCATGGTGGTGGCTGCATCATGTTATGGATATGCTTGTCATCAGCAAGGACTAGGGAGTTTTTTAGGATAAAAATAAACTGAATAGAGCTAAGCACAGGCAAAATTCTAGAGGAATACCTGGTTCAGTCTGCTTTCCAATTCACCTTTCAGCAGGACAATAACCTAAAACACAAGGCCAAATATACACTGGAGTTGCTTACCAGGACTATATTGAATGTTCCTGAGTGGCCTAGTTACAGGTTTGACTTAAATTGGCTTGAAAATCTATGGCAAGACTTGAAAATGGCTGTCAAGTAATGATCAACAACCAACTTGACAGAGCTTGAAGAATTTAAAAAAGAATTATGTGCAAATATTGTACAATCCCGGTGTGCAAAGCTCTTAAAGACCTAACCAGAAAAACACACAGCTGTAATCACTACCAAAGGTGATTCTAACATGCATTTCATTTTCAATAAATTTGCTAACATTTCTAAAAACATGTTTTCACTTTGTAATTATGGGGTATTGTGTGTAGATGGGTGAGAAGAAAATCGATTTAATCCATTTTAAATTCAGGCTGTAACACAACAAATGTGGAATAAGTCGAGGGGTATGAATACTTTCTAAAGGCACTGTGTATATTTACTGGGCTCAGCTCAAAGCAACCTGAACCTAGGAGGGAGGGAGTAAACACGGACACACACTTCCTCAGGGCAGCACACTGCACAGTGATCTATTGGAGTTGGGTGACAGATACTGAGAATGCCTGGGCCTAAATTCAGCCCTCCACTTCATCAAAAACATCCTTCCTCCGTAGCCTGGATGAGGGATGTGTACACTTCTCCTGATGGCTGGGAGCAAGGCAAACATGCCAAGCAGCGTGTCACACTGAAATATCTCCCCGTCTGGCGAGAGGTACATACACATATAGGAACACACAGACAGACAGACAGATACACACAGGTGCACACCGAGGTACACACACGGACACACACAAATAGAAGTGCATACACAAAGGTGTGTGAAAACACACACACACACAAAATCATGGTGTGACCCACATACCAGGCAACTGCATTAATAAGCAGAGAAAAGGGGATGAGAGGAGAGCAGAGAGAAGCACTTCACTCCAGCCCCTTGTGACTCTACTAGTGTAGTAAATCTCACCCATCCATCCCATGTCCCACTCCACACCATTGTAAACCGCAGCCTGCGTGAGGTGAAAGTTCCGCCTTTATTTATTTGATCTATCCTTTGTTTAACCAGGCGAGTCCCACTCAGATGGTAATCTGGTTTACAAGGGAGTTGAGAGAGTTGATTCTCTAAGCTCAGTGGGCCATGACCACATAATGCTCTGTACAGTACAACAGACCTATACAGATGGCTATTTAACACATATGACCGGCCTAGATGCAGTTTCTAATGGGAAATGTCAAGCATTCACTTTACTTCTCTCTCACCTCTGCTGCTAATACTGTTCTATTCCCGCCTCTAATTACTACGCCTTTTAAACAAACCAGAAATGAATCCATTTCATTCCCTTCGCCCAATTAAACCATCCATCCTCTTACTTACGCCCACCACAGGGTTATCTTTCTCTCTCTCTTTCTCTGAATGAGACTTGACTCATTGTCCCCAGTGGGAGAGAAGAGTAGTTTAAAGATTCTCACTACTCCAGTTGACTTCCTGGAAAACTAGACCCACCGTGACTGTCTCATTATCTTTATGCTGGAGTCCTAGACTATCCCACAAAGCCAGGGCTCAGTCGGATCACAAGGCCTCTAGACGGTCTGAACCTGCGGAGGAAGAGAGAGAAAGAGGGGAGGAAGAGAGAGTGAAAAGGGAAGACAGATTAAGAGATAGACAGAGAGAAGAGAGAGTGCGGTGTGTTCATGCTATCCTCTCTGTTAACCGGAGGGCATTCGAGGCTACATCACACATCACTACTCTGTATGCTAATTGGTTGCAGCGTCTGTTACTCGGCAGCCAATCCCCCGTCAACACCTCAGCAGACACCCAGGGTCAACTTGTATGTGTGTGGGAAGGTGTTTTCTGTTGGGTATACAGTGCCTTCAGAAAGTATTCATATATTCAATATATTTTATTCTCACCCATCTACACACAATACCCCATAAAGACAAAGTGAAAACATATTTTTAGAAATGTTTGTAAATGTATTGAAAATGAAATACAGAAACATCTCACACCCCTGAGTCAGAACATCTTAGAATTGCATTAGGCAGCGATTACAGCGGTTAGTCTTTCTGTGTAAGTCTCTAAGAGCTTTGCACACCGGGAATGTATAATATTTGCATATTTAAAAAAAAATTCAAGCTCTGTCAAGTTGGTTGTTGATCATTGCTAGACAGCCATTTTCAAGTCTTGCTATAGATTTTCAAGCAGATTTAAGTCAAAAAATGAACTAGGCCACTCAGGAACATTCAATGTCGTATTGGTAAGAAACTCCAGTGTATATTTGGCCTTGTGTTCTAGGTTATTGTCCTGCTGAAAGGTGAATTCATCTCCCAGTGTCTGGTGGAAAGCAGACTGAACCAGGTTTTCTTCTAGGATTTTGCCTGTGCTTATCTCTATTCTGTTTATTTTTATCCTAAAGAAATTCCCTAGTCCTTGCCGATGACAAGCATATTCATAACATGATGCAGCCACCATGCTTGAAAATATGAAGAGGGGTACTCAGTGATGTTGTATTTACCCCAAACGTAACACTTTGTATTCAGGACATAAAGTTAATTTCTTTACCACATTTTTTGCAGTTTTACTTTAGTGCCTTATTGCAAACAGGATGCATGTTTTGGAATATTTGTGTTCTGTTCAGGCTTCCTTCTTTTCACTCTGTCATTCAGGTTAGTATTGTGGAGTAACAACAATGTTGTTGATCCATCCTCAGTTTTCTCTTATCACAACCATTTAACTGTTTTAAAGTCACCATTGGCCTCATGGTGAAATCCCTGAGCAGTTTCCTTCCTCTCCAGCAATGGCGTTAGGAAGGACACCTGGGTCTTTGTAGTGAATGGGTGTATTGATCAAATCAAATTTTATTTGTCACATACATGTTTAGCAGATGTTATTGTGGGTGTAGCGAAATGCTTGTGCTTCTAGCTCCAACAGTGCAGTAATATCTAACAAGTAATATCTAAGAATTTCACAACATATACCCAATACACACAAATCTAAGTAAGGAATGGAATTTAAGAATATATACATATATGGACAAGTAATGAATGATACAAAACTAATAATGTAAAAAATAATACATAAAAAGGGATATTCAGTGTCTGCTTTTTATTTAATTTTATGTATCTACCAATAGGTGCCCTTCTTTGTGAGGCATTGGAAAACCTCCCTGGTCTTTGTGGTTGAATTTGTATTTGAAATTCACTGCTCGACTGAGGGACCTTACACATAATTGTATGTGCGAGGTACAGAGATGAGGTAGTCATAAAAAAATCATGTTAAACACTTATTGCACACAGAGTGAGTCCATGCAACTTATTATGTGACTTGTTAAGCACATTTTTACTCCTGAACTTATTTAGGCTTGGCATAATAAAGGGGTTGAATACTTATTGTCAAAAAACATTTCAGCTTTTCATTTTTAATTAATTTGTAAAAATGTAGAAAAGCATTTATCCACTTTGACATTATGGGGTATTGTGTGTAAGCCAGTGACACAATATCTCAATTTAATCAATTTTAAATTCAGGCTGTAACACAAGAAAATGTGGAAAAAGTCAAGGTGTGTGAATACTTTCTGAAGGCAATGTATCAAAGTATTTAGAGAAAATGCCTTTATATGGTTATGGCCGAAACTTTTCAAGCGTTTCTCAGCCTTTAACCTGGTTTTTATTGGTATCTCATAATTGAAAACCAATTATCTTATGTTATGTTAAAGGGCCTTTGTGTTAGCTTAGCTGGAGAGTGTTTCACTTGTTGGAACAGGTTATTTTTAATGGAGTTCATGAACAAGGCAAAGTTGAGTTCAGTTTACTGCATTACATTAATTTTCTTCTCTCTCGCTCTGGGAATGGAGACGCAGTGTTTACTCCAATACAACTTCTTTATTAACAAATTTAGATATATAAAATGGCCGTGGCAGAAGTTGCTAAAGCTTCAAAAGACTGCAGTTGTGTGGTGTGTTAAATTATAAACATTACCCGACTTTAGAAGAAATCTACAGCCAAGTTCTATAAATGGTAGCATTGATGCAACAGTTGGCTACTGAATAAAATCTATTTATTGAGAAGAAGACGAAGACAATGAAGAAGATTAAGAGGAATAATAAAAGACGAAGAAGGCAGGAACCACCTGGAACGATCTAAAGCAGGGGTCACATTCTGAGTCAAAATGCAAGCCGCGATCTACCGTTCATATTCGTTTTTTACATGATTTAAAAACGTAAGCCTAGGCAACAGTACTGTAGTAATGAGGTTTGTGCAGTAGGCTATAGGCCCAAAACATTATCACTGCATATTGGCTTTTCTTCTCAGACCATTTTTACAATTATATTTCAACATTTGAGGTAGGCTATATGATCACACTGGTAATAGATCAGTTGTTGTATTACTTATTATTATTTTAGGGTGTGGATCAGCTTTAATATTGCAGATAGATTGTAGCTTCCATCAATGTAATTGTCTGCATCATTTCCAATCCCCATATATATAATATATATAACACACACACACACACACAGTACCAGTCAAAAGTTTGGACACACCTACTCATTCAAAGCCTTTTCTTTATTTTTACTATTTTCTACATTGTAGAAATAACACATATGGAATCATGTAGTAACCAAAAAGTGTTAAACAAATCAAACATATTCTATATTTGAGATTCTTCAAATAGCCACCCTTTGCCTTGATGACAGCTTTGCACACTTGGCATTCTCTCAACCAGCTTCACCTGGAATGCTTTTCCAACAGTCTTGAAGGAGTTCACACATATGCTTTTTACAATGTAGAAAATAGTAAAAATAAAGAAAAACCCTTGAATGAGTAGGTGTGTCCAAAATGTTTGACTGGTACTGTATATACATTATAAAATATATTTTGATTTGTTTAACACTTTGTTTGGTTACTACATGATTCCATATGTGTTATTTCATAGTTTTGATGTCTTCACTATTATTATTCTACAATGTGAAAATAAAGAAAAACCCTTGAATGTGTAGGTGTGTCCAAACTTTTGACTGGTAGTGTATATATAAATATACATACATATACATACACATACTTATATATTAACATATCTTTTTAAAATATAAATATCAGCCCAGTTGTTGTATTACTTGTGAGAGACAGCTGAATGAGCATACATTTAAATAATTTGCTTTTTAACATTTTACTGGGCTGATGGAGCCTGCATCTGATGGTCAGTCTCTGCAGAGGGAGAGAGCAGCAGACTGAGAGTCCTCTGCTAACACTGACCAAAAAGTGACACCGTCTTCCAGCTGATGGCGAAACCCGAGTGGCATTGCATTATTTCTGCCTCATTTCTGGCTCATGCACAAATTAATGTTGTTACTCCTATGACCAGAGAAAGTGAAATATTCCTCAATATTAAAAAAGACCCAAGCCGTTAATAATAACAACGCAAGCCTATTGATACACTTTCCTACTCATTCATTGCAGCTGTAGTGCTGGTTGTAGCGCTAGTGGAAGTAGGGAAACGTGCATTTTATGGCTTATAAAAGTGTTGAATAGAAAGTGTTGAGTAAAAACTTAAACATGAACTCACTCATAAAAACAGCAGCTCTTTGCTGTATTCGTTGACAGTCTCTCTCTAGTCATGGTTTTAAAAGTTTAAATATTTCACAGTATCAACTTTGCTGTAGCTTTCTTTCACGCCTGCTACGTTACTGCAGACACAGTAATCTGAGCCATTCGATTGGTAGGCCTATAGTGCACTTGATTTGCTCCGTCCGGGAAGGCAGGGTTTGTACCTTCAGACATATGAAATGGTTCAAAATGGGAACACATCGCCTACCCGGCGTGCAGGGTAGCTAAATTGGGTGCACCTACCGCCAACAGCACGAGTTGAATAAGAAATGTTGGCGATCGACTAGGAATGCCTTGGAGATCGACCAGTTGATCGCGATCGACCGGTTGGTGAACACTGATCTAAACAAAGCATTCCAAAACAGGGTTTCGATGTCGAGCGCTGTAAAGCCCCTTTTTAAAGCCCCTTTGCTCCACTGCAAGCTAAAAGGGGAAGTCAAGGAAGTCAAAAGATCCTACTTGCAGTGTTGGAGTGTGAAACGGACGGCGGAGGTTTGATGCCAGTGTCAACTCCAGACGTCACATGACCAAAAGAACATCCCCACAGTGTGTGACGCCTCAGATCCCGCAGTGCTATGTACACTTCTTATTCTTGGAGCTGGCCAAGACAAAGACTTGTGGAATAACAAAAAAGCAAAAAGGGGCAATGAAAGATGCTGTCCACTAAAATAAAAGACATTAGGTGTCATGAAAAAAACACTTGCCCTCTTTGGTTACACATGTAAAATATATTATAAAACATGGGCAGCACTGTTGGTTTTGGAGTTGGGCAGCTATGGATGGCCAGGCCAAGGGTTTCTATGTCCTGGAATGAGAGGGCGGCTCCAAGAATAAGAAGGCACATCACTAACTGCTGGGCAAGGGTCTTCTGAGGTCTGCCTTGTCACATTGTGATCCACAGACATCAATCTAGTGCCAACATAAAACAGCTCTTTGTTCGCCCTGTAGAACAATTGGTGGAGCATGGCGCTTGTAACGCCAGGGTAGTGGGTTCGATCCCCGGGACCACCCATACAGTGGGGGGAAAAAGTATTTAGTCAGCCACCAATTGTGCAAGTTCTCACTTAAAAAGATGAGAGGCCTGTAATTTTCATCATAGGTACACGTCAACTATGACAGACAAATTGAGAGAAAAAAATCCAGAAAATCACATTGTAGGATTTTTTATGAATTTATTTGCAAATTATGGTGGAAAAATAAGTATTTGGTCACCTACAAACAAGCAAGATTTCTGGCCTCACAGACCTGTAACTTCTTCTTTAAGAGGCTCCTCTGTCCTCCACTCGTTACCTGTATTAATGGCACCTGTTTGAACTTGTTATCAGTATAAAAGACACCTGTCCACAACCTCAAACAGTCACACTCCAAACTCCACTATGGCCAAGACCAAAGAGCTGTCAAAGGACACCAGAAACAAAATTGTAGACCTGCACCAGGCTGGGAAGACTGAATCTGCAATAGGTAAGCAGCTTGGTTTGAAGAAATCAACTGTGGGGAGCAATTAGTAGGAAATGGAAGACATACAAGACCACTGATAATCTCCCTCGATCTGGGGCTCCACGCAAGATCTCACCCCGTGGGGTCAAAAATGATCACAAGAACGGTGAGCAAAAATCCCAGAACCACACGGGGGACCTAGTGAATGACCTGCAGAGAGCTGGGACCAAAGTAAGCAAAGCCTACCATCAGTAACACACTACGCCGCCAGGGACTCAAATCCTGCAGTGCAAGACGTGTCCCCCTGCTTAAGCCAGTACATGTCCAGGCCCGTCTGAAGTTTGCTAGAGTGCATTTGGATGATCCAGAAGAGGATTGGGAGAATGTCATATGGTCAGATGAAACCAAAATAGAACTTTTTGGTAAAACCTCAACTCGTCGTGTTTGGAGGACAAAGAATGCTGAGTTGCATCCAAAGAACACCATACCTACTGTGAAGCATGGGGGGTGGAAACATCATGCTTTGGGGCTGTTTTTTTCTGCAAAGGGACCAGGACGACTGATCCGTGTAAAGGAAAGAATGAATGGGGCCATGTATCGTGGAGATTTTGAGTGAAAACCTCTTTCCATCAGCAAGGGCATAGAAGATGAAACGTGGCTGGGTCTTTCAGCATGACAATGATCCCAAACACACCGCCCGGGCAACGAAGGAGTGGCTTCGTAAGAAGCATTTCCAAGGTCCTGGAGTGGCTCTAGCTAGTCTCCAGATCTCAACCCCATAGAAAATCTTTGGAGGGGAGTTGAAAGTCTGTGTTGCCCAGCGACAGCCCCAAAACATCACTGCTCTAGAGGAGATCTGCATGGAGGAATGGGCCAAAATACCAGCAACAGTGTGTGAAAACCTTACAGAAAATGTTTGACCTGTGTCATTACCAACAAAGGGTATATAACAAAGTATTGAGAAACTTTTGTTATTGACCAAATACTTATTTTCCACCATAATTTGCAAATAAATTCATTAAAAATCCTACAATGTGATTTTCTGGATTTTTTTTCTCATTTTGTCTGTCATAGTTGATAGGTACCTATGATGAAAATTACAGGCCTCTCTCATCTTTTTAAGTGGGAGAACATGCACAATTGGTGGCTGACTAAATACTTTTTTCCCCCACTGTACGTAAAAATGTATGCACACATGACTGTAAGTCGCTTTGGATAAAAGCGTCTGCTAAATGGCATATTATTAGAACGGTTATGCTACACACACATTTTCCCCCTGAAATGTACTATAAATGGATTTTGCTTTGCCTTCAAGACGAAGGGGGTTTGCCAACATAAAGACCAAAGAGGAACAATCATGTTTTCTCTGATTTGAAGGAGCTCCATTGACAGTTTTGATAGGGGCAGAAAACAGTTCAACTGTCATATTAGAGGGGTTTTGAGGAAGAATTGGATTTCCCCACGGTCATGTCGTCCTATCAACTGAGCCATGCTGGACAAGGAGGACTAGACTGTGGGTCTTCAAGCTGTAGCTTCATG
Organism: Coregonus clupeaformis; assembly: GCF_020615455.1. NCBI lineage: Eukaryota > Metazoa > Chordata > Actinopteri > Salmoniformes > Salmonidae > Coregonus > Coregonus clupeaformis. Next base: position 253,527 of record NW_025534026.1, read on the forward strand.
CTGTGCTGTTGAGACCGACTGAGAGAACCCAAAGATACTTCGGAAACCATGAAAATCTCATTAAGTTCACCAGCCCCACTCAGTCCTTGAGAAGACTACAGGAGGCCATTTGAGGTAGCAAGGTGGTCTCCCTTTAGTCCTTTCCATCGTACTGTGCAGAGATTTGAACGGTTGAGCATCTGTGGCTTATTCTACGAAGTATTTTTTAGCGTAAAAGTTGTCTATTAGTTACTGAATGACAGGGATTTTGTGCATTCTTGCCAATACAGACCCCCTGCCAACATTAGTTTACTGTGAACGCTTAATTCAACGGCCACAACCATATCTAAAGCATCAGCATCATCAGACACATGCCAATCGCCCAACGGAGTGCTGGACACATTGCACAATGCACGTCAGGGGGCCTCCTGGTTTTGCAATGCAAACTAAGAGAGTCGGAAAGGTTTGCTAACATGCATCGTTGACCCCAAATTGCCAGAAAACAACTACAAATCTCTCAGCACCTCTCCAATGGCTGGTTGGCGAGGACAAGGAGTGAAGAGAAGTGTATAAATGGTCTTCCATAATATTTGTGCTGAATGAGGCAGTTTTCTCTGAAAACTGGCCCTATATTCACAGAATGGAAACACATAAGCACTAACGTTAGCACTGAATATGAATATGAGGTATGCATATACGCAAACAAACTCACCATGACAAACTGGAAAAGGTTAGCCCGCCCATTAGCCTGCAAAGCATTCATTCCATGCTTTGTCGGCGACTCAGCGCACAAGCCTCCACGCCAACAAGCAACTTGACATTCCAGTCCATATGAAACAAAGCAAACAGTGGGTTAAGGAGCCGCCAGAAGTGCAGCATTAGTGTACACAGCCATAAGTCAAGAGATCTGACCAAGATAAAAATTGACAGGACTCCTGTTTAAAAGGCAGGGAAAGCCTAGGAGAACTGTTTAGCTGACCTTTCAACTCCTCCTCCTAAACTTAGGCTCATTGTGCAACATTGGGCTCGGCATCTTGGTTGTTTACAATGGCGATATATGGAGCACAGGCGGATTAAATTGTTGCCTGCTGTTAAAATACATTGGATTTGTTGATGCTGGTGGGTGGACTCTGTTTAGTGAACTCTCCAATTAAACACAATCAGGCTATTTCAGAATGATGGGAATTTACCAAGTATTATAAACACTATCCAGGTGATTGGGAGTGAGACCTTTAATGATTAGTAGTTACTGGAGGAAATTACCATTGTGGAGATGCAACACATGGTTAAGCCATAGCTAAGTCGTTCTATTTACTCTGGGTTGTCCCCATCATAAAGCGTCTCAGAGTAGGAGTACAGATCTAGGATCCGTTTTTGCCTTTTAGATCATAATGAATATGATTGTATGGACAGGGGGGACCTGATCCTAGATCAGCACTGCTACTCTGAGACGCTTTGTGAATACGTGCCCAGGTCTCAGACACTCAGTAGCTGGTTGGCTGAAATCAGGTTGGAAGAGTTTATTTATAAAGGGGGATACAGCAGAGGGTGAAGGTGTGCTCCACTTTCTCGCCCGGCGTCTCTGCCTTTGTGTCGGGTGTGTTTGTGTAGGATTTGAGTGGCTCTTCAAGTGTTGGAGCTCCATCAGTTAGGCCCACACACCTTAATCATGGCACCCATAGTCAGTGAGATCTGGGCCCATGCCGCCGCTGAAGGGAGCCTGGGCTCGTCCCATGGGTGTGCCCTTCTCTCCTGTTGAGTCATACATCACACAACACCAACCCCCCTCCATGGAGACACACCCACATGTTACCTCCTTCCACACTGACATCACACAATACATGCACACAATGCACATAACAATACATGCACACTGCACACAATACACTCACCCAACACACACCAGCCCCCACCTGTCGGCCGACCAGCCCTCCACCATTGGCCATTATCAACACCTGAATCACCACTCACAGCTTGGCTTCTTTAGGCCTGATGACTCACACTAGAGGGGGTGCATAGAGAGCCCATGGTGCATGTCATACAGGTAGTTCTCTCACCATTCACCTTCTCTTTCTGGAAATGTTTGTCATCATCACTCAAAGGAACCTTTGTTATTCGAAAGGATTTCTCCAATGACAGAGATGGAGGAGCATCATCCCTCAAGAAAGAAACAGGAAGAACTGGACTTTAAACGGCCCAACTCACCTCCCCCTCCCATCTATAGTCATCGGAGACACTTCCCAAATCTTCAAGACTTTTGTAATGGAATATTTTGACAGCATGCAATGCTTAATTACTTTGCTGGAGTTGCAGAACTTCAAACCTGCACCGACTTGCTGTAATAGAAATACAAAATTCATTAAATAGGAAGGGGGGCATGACTTTGTTTCAGTGCGAGGACAAGAAGATACTACTCTGTTCTGTTCCTCTTCAATTGAAACCAATGGCCCTTAGCCATCTTACCACTGCCATTACCATTGTGTCTAAGGACAGACTTCTACAGAGCCTCTGAACCTAGTAGAGCACAGTGTCTGTCCTGTGATAGCTGTATGAGATTCCACATGCTCTGAGTAATTCCTCCCTCCCCCCCTCCCTCCCCCCTCCTCCCACACTCCTTGTGCGGTGCGTGGCCCTGAGTCATCAGCCCAGCCAGGCACCCCACACTTTCCTTCCCAGCCCCTCTCTGGCTGTGGCAAGGAGGACGGCGGATTCACCGACCAACCGAAGATTCACGATCACTGAATAGCCTCCGAAGGTGATGAGTCACCCCCACGGCGGAGCACTCCTCTCCGTCTCCTCCAGCCAGCCTCCCCCTCTCAGAGAGTTCTCCAACCCCACCACACCCCACCCGGATCAGATCAGAATCCTCTGTCCGTCTCTCTGTCTGACCCTTGGCGCAAAGTCAAGACACTGAAGGACATATAGCTCACTTGTCTGCATGTTAAACAATGGAGACTGGGGTGATAATGACATCCTCAGGCCAGCCTGCAGGGTACATAGCTGTCATTAGTGAGGATGAAGATGTCTATAGTTCTGTCTGGCCAAAGTGTGCTCTGATCTCGAATCATCCCACTCATCTAAAGTATCGTGATGCTGAACGTAGCACCTTGAACGAGCAGTGAACTTCGGATAAGAACATCTGAGGGCAGAGTTGCGTCTAACTAGATTTGTTTGACTAATTCATTGACAAGTTAGGAAAGCACCCTGACGACGGTCGTAATGTCGAAATGCGTCAGTTGAGAATAACAAATAAGCATTTTCTATTCCATTTTCAATGCCCTCCAACTTGCTCCAAGACTGTCTGAACATCTTTCAGTGACGTGACAATGTGACCAATGGATTTCATAGAGCTTGTAATGTGTCAGTATGAGTGATTCGCTCATAACATAGAGACTTGTTCTAATAGGAGATTTTGTTGACCATTGCAAGAGCAATAAGGATTTTTAGGGGCATTATGACTGGGTTAATAAAACACAGCTGCCCCTAAAAGTCCCTCACTTTTCTTGCTGCCTTTTTCTCTTTCTCCCTCCCTCTCTCTCTCTCTCTCTCTTTCTCCCTCTCTCTCTTATGTCTCTTCCAAACTTTTTGAGATTGAACTGTAGCGTTTACTGGCTTGTGGACTGGCTGAGGAGTGGGTTCACAGCTTCGATTAGTTGGGTACTAGCAGAAATATGGCTGGATCATTCGAACAACAGAGGTGAAAGAAAAACCAACCGGGCGGTCGGTCGGCCAACACATTAGACTTTTGGGTTTAGATGGATGGGGCTAGAGGGTTGCATATTTACACAAAGCAATTTATGAATTGTATATTTATAATGGCTGAGTTTTATTAGGATTAGCGTAGGTGTTTTAAAAGGAGTTGAATGAGTTCAGAACTTCAGAGCTTCAGTCTTTCTCAGGAGGGTCCCTAGTCTAGTTCATTAGCTCTTCAGCTTTTACTGTAGCAGACAATGTAAACACAACCTAGGCCAGTTGAATTAGAGGAGTTTGCTGTATTCACAATTACTACGTAATGACAATATGTTACATATGTTATGTCTTTTGAATTGCTGTATTTAAGTTGGAAACTCAACGAACAAATCCAATGACCTGACATACCTTGAACAAGCATTCCCTGGCATATACTCACAAATGTACTGTAGGCCCAGGCCTAGTTACAGCTGCAGTCTGTGTTAGAGACTGATATGGTCTGGTTAAAGTGATTACAAGGACTATTGCAAGTGGCGAGATGAGCCTGACTGGACCTGGAACAATGTAAAATGCCATTGAGAAAGGCTTGGCAGGCGGTAGGAGTGAGCACTGTTTACATCCCAACTTTAATCAGTACTCTTGGTGGATATCCCAGATATCTAGCATAGCCATGGTGCTTATTCAATCCAGGCCCAGGCCCGTGTCACCAGCCTCACAAGCCTTCTTACTTAGGCCCTCTACTCTCTCATACTGGCTGTTTTCCTGGTTGGTATTGAAGAGTTGTTGTGTCATGCAGTGTTTTTGGTTTAGTTTTTGTACTGAGTCATTTAATCTTTATGGTAGTAGGATGTAAATTAGCATAGTCCTACATATATCTTAAAATGACCTGAAACAGAGCAATAGGAAAGTTAATGATAGATTACGCCCTCAAACTAAGTGAGAAGCTATGTGTTTCAGTTTTTAATCGATCTAAACTTGAAACTCAGTTCACTCTTGATGTGAATTTTTATGATGATTATCATTTCTCCAGTTAGAAGATGATACATTTGACAAATGCTAATCTTATAGGTCTATTGTCTTTTATGCTTATACTGATGATAAACTAATTAAGTGTTAAAATAAGGTCACTGATGTGAAAAATAGTTAAACAGAGCTGACACATCTGACAATTGCAGCTTATCACAACTGTAGCTCAAAACAGCAGGCTTGTATAAACAAAGTCTGTGTTAAAGGAGTGAGAAGAAAACGGCCTACTTAAACTGTAAAAAAAGAATAAAAGAAAGAAATGTATTGATGACATGCATTTTAGTCAGATGGTGGGATAATAGGCCTAAATAGTAGAGGTTGTAATACAGTACTATGACAATGATCATCAGATATATAATAATGAGGTATTATTGCATTCAGCTTTAAATAAAACACATGATTTAGCATAGGTCTTACCTATGTGTCATTTCAGCATGTAGATGTCACCATCAGCATGCCTAATATTAATTACATAAAGCATTTAGGGTATAGATGCTAAATACATTACTGGGGTATGTAGGCTATGGCATTCGGCTAGCGAAAATATGTCTGAGACTAATTTGGTAACTGACTTCAATGCTACCTTTATGACTTCAACACACTTTAAGCATATTAGAAGATGGACTTTTCTCCCCCTCAGTTGCTTTCAACTTTTATCTTAGACATGAAAGTATGGTCAAGTAGACTGTTAAGAGATATCATAAAAGTTATTGCATCTTTGCATGAATACGTTTTTTATGGGCCATTCAAATACTATTTCCAAGATGTAGGTCTGATACATGTTGAGATGAGCACATTTAGGCCTGTCATAGAGATTTAAGCCCACATTTCACATTTATAAAACATATGGACTTGATAGGATATAATCTAAAAGCAGTTATAGATCAGTGTTGTAATAGGGTATTAAATAGTTTTGCTGCTGACTTGTCATCATTTGTAGGACAATCTTATTACAACAATGAATAAAAAAGCTCAATTTGACCCCCTCACTTCTAGAATAAGGAACAATATAGGCTATATATTAATTGTGTGTTATAATTGATATTTTAATATCAATCCCTGTGAGGCCCTTAAACTAGGCCTGTGCGTTTTGCGCAAAAGTTACACTTGGTTTGGTTGCCCATGTTCAGGGCAGTGTGCAGTGCATGTCGTCTCCCCAAATTGCATTAGTGCGAAATAGTTCACAAGTACAGAACCTATATTTTGTCAGTCCACTTGCAATATATTCTGAACGTGTTGGTCACATGAGCCAGAAACTGGGACTTTGTAGGCCAGTTGAATGAATGAGGACTCACCTTGCCCGCAAAGACCCAGCCTCTGGCACACACTGATTTCAGAGCACTCTATAATTGTGTGAGGAATTAATTGTGGCTTGTCCTTGATTTGTAAAAGTGTATTATGATGCATAATGATGAACAAAATATGCTAAATCCTGGTATTTTAGCATTCATTCAGTATATCCTATTCAAAAACGCAGTTGGCACAAATTAATTGTCCCAATATTGTCGACTACTTCCTATCCAGACAAGAAGGCGCAACAATAAATTCAAAGAAATCTACAGAACCATAATAGGATATTCATATTCACTGTTTGACTGAGCTAACGTTGTCTTTACCTGATATTCTTCAATGTCACAAACATGTTGAGCATAAACGCGCAACGCGGTAGGATCCGTGATGTCTCTCGTCCGCATCCGTTGGACAGCAAGATGACTTCGCGCAAAACCCTCGCTTGATGAGGAGTGTATGGGAGAGATTGGAGATGCGTGCGAAGTTGAAGTTCGCCACCACCGCCCCTATTTTTGATCAGTTGCGCTGGTATTGCACAATCCCCAAATTTAGAAATAATATCCTTTGGGACGAATTGCACCATTTCCTTTCAAAATAACTTGAAATGTTGTTTTCCAAAACAAGAACTACGCAACAGTGTAGCCCTCGTACACGGTGCCAGTGATTCCCCAAAGCTTTTTTTTCATGGATAAATGCGATGTTTTCCAGTCTGAGAGACCCCGGTGCTCACGCACCGCCGACTGTCCTCAAAATATCCATTCTCTGGAAACGGACTTGCTGATGTTATTGCCCTGTTGTAGGCTATATGACCACGACATCGCCAAGAGCTGGAAGGTGTTGATATATGGTGTTGCGTCCTCGTGCTGGGACCTCCCAAAATGGACTTCTGCTAAGTGGTAACCCTGGTTATTTTGAGCGCGTCACTTCGACTCGTCTCCAAGTTATAGGTTTCCATTGCCAAGGTTGGGCGCAGCAATTGTACTGATATTGTTATAGGCTACTTATTGATGGAATAGACATTCATAGAAATCGGCAAACTATTGACAACACAATGAAAGAAAAGTGGACACATTCCTGTGGTTTCTCTCCCTATACGAATTATACATTTATTTTGCCTACATAATAATGTCGTCAAATTGGCATATTATAGAGTAACTAGCCCTGGTGTCCGTATTAAGAAACATTTTAGATTTAATAAGCATGGCAGGAGCCAATATTATGATTTTATATGATTAGTTATATTGGCCATTTTCTCGCGCTCCTTTTTTCTTTTTGGTGGTGTTGGTGCGACTCCTCGTGGCAATAAATTGGGCATATTGTAGCAGCAAGAATGAAAAGGCCATAGAGCACGCTTCTACTTTCTGTGCGTAATGACGCACTTTGTGCAGGAGCAATGTCACAGTCGCAACACCAAGATAGCGCCACCGACTTATTCTAAACTGTATTATGATTTTTATAAACTACAGCTACGGATGTTCATCCTTATTCCAACAACGATTTGCATAACATTGCCAATCTCTCGGTGAGTATTATTCGTTTGTGCTAATAGTCGAATGATGTCGCGCTGGCGAACTTTGGCTCGAGTTTCGACCGAAGGATGATGTTGATTAAGCTGTTTTTTAAAAAAGCTCTTGTTTTGGCCAAGTAAATTATCGCAATCAATATTATTTTATCTCCTCCTTTGTCCTTTCCTGTTAAATATTTGCTCAATGCCAGTGGTTACAAGGCCATAGAAGCTTATGAATATGGTGCCTCGATTTGCGCACAAAGGCTATTCAAATTGGTACCAGTTTCGAATGGTTTTCTCGTGGGGAACTCATCACTAATCAAAATGAGTTTCACATGCATCGTTTTATTCTATCGCCAAAGTTCCTTATTTACTAAGACGAAGATTGTCATGAGGGTCCAACAGGCTATCTCTGCGCGCTGATGTCAGACAGTCAGCTGGTGTTAGTCTAGGAGGCAACAGCTGGACATTCTGATAAAGATGAGAATGATACCTATTCTAAAAAAGAAAACAGCAATCATAACATGTTGTGGATGATGAATGAATATCATATTGATTGTGCTACTAAACTCAGTTTCCCTCTTCAACTAGCCATATGACCTCCATTTAAGGGGTCAGAGGTCACCATATTGTGCCCTGTGTGTACCTATCTCTCCTTCCCCCGCAGTGAGGGCCGTGTAGTGGGGCCCGTGAGCGGCAGATGAGGCTGGGGTCCAGCTCCAGCGGCGCCCTGTGGTCCCCCAATGGTCTCCCCACCATGAAGGCACTGGTGGATGCCGTGTGGGCGATGTGGAGCATCGGCGCCTCCGTCTATGACTACATCCACACATGCGCCATGGAGGAGCGCATCCACACGCTGGAGACTGTCATCACCATTCACCAGTGTGTCATCGCCGCGCTGACCGCTGGAGTGGTGGTGCTCTTCACCTACATACTGCTGAGGAAGCACTGAGGGGGAGTGAGGAAGGAGAAGCCGATCAGTGCCCAGGAGGCAAGTTGTGAGGACAACACTGGATTACCATAGTGATCAGAAGCATTGAGAGTGTGGGGCTGGAAAGTCATCCAGAGCCCTGGAGAGGCCTTATTGGATGAGATGGAGCAGGACTTGATTAATAAGAGATTTTGGCTACTTGCAATGTTTTTGGCTATTTGGCCTTTAGCTCGACTGGCAATTCTACCATTCTACTGCAGAGGTGTTGCCGGACACTTAGTGTGTCTCAGTGAGTCAACGGTTTCACTCACTTTGCACCCATGGAAGAGGAAGACATGGGCAGAGATGGGCAAAAGATGCATGAAAATGAATCTTGTTACAAATACAAGATACTCTAAAGACCAATGTATCAAACTAAAATACAACATACTTTTGCAAAGTATTGTATTTAGAATGTTTTTATTTATTTATACAAAATAAATTTGCAACTACACGCCTCCACTACAACAACATTCTTAGTAACGGTAACAAAAAAAGTCACTGTGGATAAATGTAAAAATGAACAATCGCAAAGCACACTGGGTATTATTATTGGCCTTGTTTTGTGGGAGGAGCTCATTAGAATAATACCCAGCATGCTTTGCAAGCGTACATTTTTACATTTACATGTTGTTCATTTAGCAGACACTCTTATCACACCATAGTGCCATGACTTCTGATACCAGTGCAGGGTGAAAGGGGGCCACAAAATGTTGAACTGCTATAAAATAGAAATGGTATAGAAAAGTAATTTGAAAATACAAATTACAGGTCTCGAATGTATCTTGTTACAAACTACATTGGATTGTAGTTCAGGCCGGTGAAATACAAATTACTCAAAAGTAATTGAAATATGAATTTCAAATACATGCAACAGAAATACTGCCCATCTCTGGACATGGGGATGCTAAAACCACAGCGACACATCAACCTGCAGTCTGTAATCTAATAACGCACTAAAGGGATGCTAACTATCATTAGACTGCACCTCAATGGTTTGCCTGCCTTAATATGCCTCAAGTGGTTTCACTCCCCAGATGGAATAACAACATTAGTTAGTTAGGTTTTCATGTTGGCACTAATTGCTTATACCCTCTTGTATGATGCTTTGGAAAGCTGTAAACTGGGGATTCCCTCTTCAAAACCATGATTGTACTAGGTGCCAGTCCAACAGTCTACACTGGTCTATAATTTGAAGTCTTGGTCATGAAGATGAAAGCATTCACTCAGAGGTTAACTATTATATCACCCAGTGAGGGAGAGTGGAATATCATGGGACGGACTGAATGTATTCTCAAGAAGCCATACAGTGGGGAAAAAAAGTATTTAGTCAGCCACCAATTGTGCAAGTTCTCCCACTTAAAAAGATGAGAGAGGCCTGTAATTTTCATCATAGGTACACGTCAACTATGACAGACAAATTGAGATTTTTTTTTCCAGAAAATCACATTGTAGGATTTTTTATGAATTTATTTGCAAATTATGGTGGAAAATAAGTATTTGGTCACCTACAAACAAGCAAGATTTCTGGCTCTCACAGACCTGTAACTTCTTCCTTAAGAGGCTCCTCTGTCCTCCACTCGTTACCTGTATTAATGGCACCTGTTTGAACTTGTTATCAGTATAAAAGACACCTGTCCACAACCTCAAACAGTCACACTCCAAACTCCACTCTGGCCAAGACCAAAGAGCTGTCAAAGGACACCAGAAACAAAATTGTAGACCTGCACCAGGCTGGGAAGACTGAATCTGCAATAGGTAAGCAGCTTGGTTTGAAAAAAATCAACTGTGGGAGCAATTATTAGGAAATGGAAGACATACAAGACCACTGATAATCTCCCTCGATCTGGGGCTCCACGCAAGATCTCACCCCGTGGGGTCAAAATGATCACAAGAACGGTGAGCAAAAATCCCTGAACCACACGGGGGACCTAGTGAATGACCTGCAGAGAGCTGGGACCAAAGTAACAAAGCCTACCATCAGTAACACACTACGCCACCAGGGACTCAAATCCTGCAGTGCAGGCGTGTCCCCTGCTTAAGCCAGTACATGTCCAGGCCCATCTGAAGTTTGCTAGAGTGCATTTGGATGATCCAGAAGAGGATTGGGAGAATGTCATATGGTCAGATGAAACCAAAATATAACTTTTTGGTAAAAAACTCAACTCGTCATGTTTGGAGGACAAAGAATGCTGAGTTGCATCCAAAGAACACCATACCTACTGTGAAGCATGGGGGTGGAAACATCATGCTTTGGGGCTGTTTTTCTGCAAAGGGACCAGGACGACTGATCCGTGTAAAGGAAAGAATGAATGGTACCATGTATCGTGAGATTTTGAGTGAAAACCTCCCTTCCATCAGCAAGGGCATTGAAGAGAAACGTGGCTGGGTCTTTCAGCATGACAATGATCCCAAACACACTGCCCGGGCAATGAAGGAGTGGCTTCGTAAGAAGCATTTCAAGGTCCTGGAGTAGCCTAGCCAGTCTCCAGATCTCAACCCCATAGAAAATCTTTGGAGGGAGTTGAAAGTCCGTGTTGCCCAGCGACAGCCCCCAAAACATCACTGCTCTAGAGGACATCTGCATGGAGGAATGGGCCAAAATACCAGCAACAGTGTGTGAAAACCTTGTGAAGACTTACAGAAAACGTTTGACCTGTGTCATTGCCAACAAAGGGTATATAACAAAGTATTGAGAAACTTTTGTTATTGACCAAATACTTATTTTCCACCATAATTTGCAAATAAATTCACTAAAAATCCTACAATGTGATTTTCAGGATTTTTTTTTCTCATTTTGTCTGTCATAGTTCACGTGTACATATGATGAAAATTACAGGCCTCTCTCATCTTTTTAAGTGGGAGAACTTGCACAATTGGTGGCTGACTAAATACTTTTTTTCCCCACTGTATTTGTTGGATGTAGAAAACTGGCCTTAAGGTTCTCCTATGAATTCCTCTGTAGGAGAAGGAGAGTTTCTGTGAAACTTTCAAAGGTCAATAAACTAGTCATCATGAATGCCATTTAGTACAGTACATGTTCTTTGATAAAACAACTTTAAAGCATGTTTATTTGATTACTTTAAATAATTGTAGATAATCTTGTAATGCAAGACTTTGTAGGGGCATTTCATGGCGTTAGTTGAACATGGCTACAGCTGTGACAGTTACGTCACTGGAAAGAGTATTTAGAAGCATCCTTAACTGTAAAATGTGAATCAACCTGAATGTTTTGGTATTTTGGCACATTGGTTATAAATACTTCAGTTTCAGTAATGCTAGCTCTTATCATTAAAAAGGTATTAAACACATTGTTGGACTTAATAACATATTTATGGCCATTTTTTATAAAAGTGCAATGTTATATAATCCATTTAAATTGTACATTTGCTACAATATATGATGAATGCACAATGTTTGCCCTATCATCTTGTTCAGATTGCCAAAATGGGCCTCAGTGAAATGTTTCAGGTAAATCAAATGTGACTTACTGGTGACAAACGGCCTCCATGGCAACAAAACATTTAATCACTTGTGAATGTACAGTACCAGTCAAAAGTTTGGACACACCTACTCATTCAAGGGGTTTTCTTTATTTTTACGATTTTCTACATTGTAGAATAATAGTGAAAACATCAAAACTATGAAATAACACATATGGAATCATGTAGTAACCAAATAAGTGTTAAACAAATCAAAATATATTTTATATTTGAGATTCTTCAAATAGCCACCCCTTTGCCTTGATGACAGCTTTGCACACTCTTGGCATTCTCTCAACCAGCTTCATGAGGTAATCACCTGGAATGCATTTCAATGAACAGGTGTGCCTTGTTAAAAGTTAATTTGTGGAATTTATTTCCTCTTAATTAGTTTGAGCCAATCAGTTGTGTTGTGTCAAGGTTGGGGTGGTATACAGAAGATAGTCCTATTTGGTAAAAGACCAAGTCCATATTATGGCAAGAACAGCTCAAATAAGCGAAGAGAAACGACAGTCCATCATTACTTTAAGACATGAAGGTCAGTCAATCGTGAGTTTTTTCAAGTGCAGTCGCAAAAACCATCAAGCGCTATGATGAAACTGGCTCTCATGAGGACCGCCACAGGAAAGGAAGACCCAGAGTTACCCTGCTGCTGAGGATAAGTTCATAAGAATTAACTGCACCTCAGATTGCAGCCCAAATAAATGCTTCACAGAGTTCAAGTAACAGACACATCTCAACATCAACTGTTCAGAGGAGACCGTGAATCAGGCCTTCATGGTCAAATTTCTTCAAAGAAACCACTACTAATGGACACCAATAATAAGAAGAGACTTGCTTGGGCCAAGAAACACAAGCTATGGACATTAGACCTGTGGAAATCTGTCCATTCTGCAGCGATACGCCATCCCATCTGGTTTGGGCTTAGTGGGACTATCATTTGTTTTTCAACAGGACAATGACCCAACACACCTCCAGGCTGTGTAAGGGCTATTTGACCATGGAGAGTGATGGAGTGCTGCATCAGATCACCCGACCTCAACCCAATTGAGATGGTTTGGGATGAGTTGGACCGCAGAGTGAAGGGAAAAGCAGCCAACAAGTGCTCAGCATATGTGGGAACTCCTTCAAGACTGTTGGAAAAGCATTCCTCATGAAGCTGGTTGAGAGAATGCCAAGAGTGTGCAAAGCTGTCATCAAGGCAAAGGGTGGCTACTTTGAAGAATCTAAAATATATTTTGATTTGTTTAACAATTTTTGGGTTACTACATGATTCCATATGTGTTATTTCATAGTTTTGATGTCTTCACTATTATTCTACAATGTAAAAAATAGTAAAGATAAAGAAAAACCCTTGAATGAGTAAGTGTCCAAACTTTTGACTGGTACTGTATGTGTACTATAAGGATCAGGAGAGTGCAATGTTCTGACTGCAGATAAATGTATTGTATAGAGCTGAATCTGTTAACTCTGTAATCAAGAAAAGGTTTCACAAAGCACTGGTTGGTCAGTGGACCTACTGCCATCCCTAGGCTCCAGTCTGAGGAAGCAAGTCAGGGGTCGTTCAGGGACAGGGTCATAATACTCACATGTATGTAAGTAGTCATGTGATGCACTGGTTATTGAAACGATAATCCCATGTGCTACAAAGTGTGATATTGACCTACAGACAGAACACAATAGAAATAGGGAGACTGTTGGGATGGTTTTTATTTAAAGTTTACAGCGACAAAGTTAATGTTTGTAAATACATAAAATATTAAATCCTTACTGATGTGTACATTAACATAACTCTTCAAAAAATTGAAGTTGTAAACTTGCATGAAACACCACGCTTGTATACTAAATGCAAGGAAATGTAAAGTACAAATTTAACTCTCCATATAAACAGAACAGCTTGTTATTACCGTCTCTAGGTATTAGTTGCCCTTAACCACAGATCTAGGATCAGATTACCCTATCCCCAATCCTAACCTTAACCATTAGGATGATCAAATAGTTCTGACCCTGTATCAGTGGTTAGGAGCAACTTCTACCTACTCATCTGAACTTCAGTTGCACAGTAAGCTGTTTCCCACAACACTGTTGGAACAGTCCACTTCTTGGACAGAGGGGGGGTAATGTGTGTTCTAGATGTGTCCAGTCTGCAGCAGGGCATACTGGGCAGTGAATCTCTCCACACTCTCCCCCTCCAGCAGCTTCATGGCTCTCCAGTGGATCTTCCCACAGTTTTCTGGCTGGCCGCTTGCCCCCAGCTCCTCTCTGATGTACTCCAGCCACAGATCTGGAGGGAAAAAGCCATTCAGACAGTCCTGAGTGACCATCTGAACTTAATTTGACCAGGTTCAGCATCTCTGGTCCCAGAAAACTACAGGATGTAAAGGTTTATATTCCTGCCATACTAAAACACCTCAATCAGTTAATAAAAGTTCCTGTTGAATCAGTTGTGGTAATGTTGGGCTCTAATAAAAGCCTGCAAACCCTGTAGTTCGACCATGTATGTCTTGTTCATTCTTCTACTGGCCTATTGGAAGTCTTTTAGTTGTTAGTGTAACAACTGACATGAAAGAATCCCTGTGGGACTTATTTTAAATGGGCTGCTTTGAATGTGTTTTCAGAATCTCACCATCATCTGTGGAGCCGAATTCCCTCAGGGCTCTCTCATAGAAGTCCCTCAGGTTGCTCATCTTGGGAGTCTCCTAAAAGAACAGTCACATCATTCCAGTTAGTACACCAGCCTTGTTAACGACCATAAGAGTTGTCTATGCAACACAAACAGATCTGGGAACAGGCTTACAAAATCCTAACAGTGTGAATAGTTAAACCCTTGATACAACATGTTCTACATGAAGCCACAACAACATGTGTTGATATTGGAACAACAGGCTAGTTTGAGACTTGGTTGGTTGCCACATGCATTTGTCTGAGCATGGACTTGGGTTCTTGTTTCCTCATACATTGTGACTTGACACACTTACTTGATCTTTCTCAATCTGGATCATTCTGGTGAAAAAGGCCTTGGAGAAGGGCCGGCTCTCATGCAAACTGGAAAATAAGAGAAGGTAAAATTACATTAAAAAAAAATTGTCAAAATGCTTAACTTAGTAAATGCATAGTAATAAGTCATCTACATTTACATCATTTAGCAGACACTCTTATCCAGAGCGACTTACAAATCTAAAACGAGGATACGTTGTACAAAATAAGTACTGTGAATTAGAATCACCATTGTAATGATTTGGCCTTCAATACAGAACTGGTGAGAAAAATGAATAATATAATATTATTATTAATATTCAGTACCTTGTGAAGGTCTTCCTGGCTTTCTTGTAGCCTCCGGCCCTGTAGGACCAGTCAATGTACTTTTCCTTTATCTCCATGGAAACGGCAGGCACCACAGACAGCAGACCTCTCTGAGAGCAGAGGAAAAACAAACTGTTACAACTAATTCTCATCCAACCAGGCAACATTGTATGTAAGCAAATATGGCTGCGTTTACACAAACTGGTGTTTTGACCAATCAGATCAGTTCTGAAAAAGATCTGATGCCATTGGTCAAAAGATCAGAATTAAGCTGCCTGTGTAAACACAGCCTATGAGGCACTACTGCTTTTGCACTATGACACAATGGAGGCCAAGAATGACATAGAACCAGAAAAAGCTTGGTCAAAGCACTGTCTGGACTGAGATTCGAATTATGACAAATGTAAACTGGCATTGTATTGAAATGTCATAACAGACTAATGTAATTTGAGAGGTTGGGTTTGGTTCTGTACCTGAAACAGGGCCTCAGTTTCCTCTGGGCTCTGTGATGTCATGCTCCACTCCACCTGCAGCTGCCACAGGGGCAAACTCAACTGTCAACAGACAAGAACAGGGTGGTTACACATCAGGTAAGATGCTCCTTTTACATATAAAATATTTTCATGGGTTGCTGGGCTGGAAAAAGTGTTACCAGTGAAGTACGGCCTGCACACTCCGATGCTCCAAACATTTTTGTAAGATACTCATTTTCCCATAAATCTTAGAATGTTTTTTACATTCCAGAGACAATCCCATTGGGCCCATATTATTTCGCAACTCACACCCCGGATCAACAATGTCTTTGTGACTACATAATTACAAAACGAAGTGGAGGGTGAACATACTCCCCCCTCACACAGTCAGACCCTTCTCGTGAGCCGCCCCTTACATTGCGCAACACCCATCATAACAATGAATTACTAGCTACAAAATCTATTTCGCGATAAACTACCTGAATTGATGCGATAATGAATAGAACGATATGTTTACAACAATGTGCACCACAGTCTTATTAATGATCCTTTATACTACTACTACTAGTTTGATGGTTGTAGCCATCAGTTGTCCCCTAAACAATCACCCATATTAGCAAACTTATTTCATTTCAAACTTCACATTTCTCTAGTATAGGCTACTTATCGTAACGATATCAGCAAAATGCCTGCGATAAGTGATCGGTATGGTCAGTGTCGATAATTGGTTTATCATCCCAGCTCTACTACATACTACCCACTGGGCACAGACGTCAGTTCAGCGTCTACTAACGTGAAATCAACAAAATGGATTTAGGTTAAAGTTGTGTAAAAAAAGGCAAAATTCCTCACATTGATTACTTTTTCAAATCCAACCAGTGTTCCATGTTGATTCAACGTCATCACATAGAATATTTTTGTTGAAATTAAGTGGAAACAACGTTGATTCAACCAGTTTTGCCCAGTGGGTACAAAGCTCTGCGCGCTGACCTCCAAACACGACACGGCGAAGCGTTGAAAAACCTCTGACTGTGGGCTGGATTCAATTAAGCCCACAATAGCAATGTTAATGCAGTGTCTTTGTAACTAATACTGCCCGTGCAGGAGTCTTATTCTTAAAACTAGAAGAATTTACATGTGAGGAAAGTCTACCTGGTATTAGTAATAGGTTTTTACAGTACCTGAAGAATTTCTGTGAGGAAAGTCTACCTGGTATTAGTAATAGGATTTAACAGTACCTGAAGCAATTCTGTCATGTCATTTGGAACTACCACGTAAATACTGCACTGTGGGTTTGATTGAATTGAGCCCATCCAGTCATATTGGAACTGGTTTTTAGCAGGGAATAGCAGTCATTTGAGTAAGTTAATATGCTGTAGGAAAGTATCTGGGACAGAGTTGGAGCTGCCCCACTTTCACAGCAGCACTTAATGACTGTGTGTGTGTGTACCTTGGGATTCACGTGTGTTAGGGCATCCTGGAATAGCTTGCCCGTGGCGCCACTCCCCAGATGCACCATCGTCTGCAGGGCCAGGCACCACACGTCCACAGATTGTCTGTAGCGCTGGGTGGCTGCCATGGCAATGGCAGCAGTCTGC
Source organism: Coregonus clupeaformis (assembly GCF_020615455.1). Lineage (NCBI taxonomy): Eukaryota > Metazoa > Chordata > Actinopteri > Salmoniformes > Salmonidae > Coregonus > Coregonus clupeaformis. Next base: position 270,845 of record NW_025534026.1, read on the forward strand.
TCTGGAGTCTCCTGATGAGAGTAAGACCTGCAGCTGAACAGACGGACGGAGGGACACACACCCACAGGAAACTGTTACATGTTGTATCCTATTGGTTGCTATGCTGTATGTTTGTACATTAGATAGCCTATGTTGATACAATTACTGTCCTAGATTTACTCTCGTCATAAGAAATCTTCTTACCCAGTTCTTGTAGAAGTCCTCCTTCAGCAGTGAGGAGTCGTGGGCACGCTGAAGCACTGCCAGCAGCCTCTCCTGCCTCTGAGGGATGCCAACACACACACAGGTCAGATTTCTGTCTTATAGAACCCTACACTCATTTCACTAATATACTAGTCATATTAACATTAGATCATCAATAACCTATCAATATTCTTCACTAAAAAGTGCTCATCAGCAATTAGTCATGGCTTGAAATGTTGACCTTCTCCTTCAGCTCCTGGACATTGGTTTTCCTCTTGAACCTCTCCAGGCAGAAGGACACGTAGCACGCCCACATGGCCTCTGGAACACAGAAAAGAGAGACCAGTCATCACTAGGGCTGTTGCGGTGACTGGCAGTCATGAGTCATGACGGCAGTCAAATTCCACATGAACGTTCAGTCATGGTAATCTCCTCCTATGCTCTCTGTACATGAAAGGCATCGATGTGTTGGTAGTACCCAACTCGCTAACGATGTCAGGTCGCTAATGGCCTGGTACTAAGCGCTCTATTGTCCCTCTAATCACTCTGACATGAATGCAAATGAAGGCTACATTGTTTGACCCTCACTATGATCGATCAATTTCAAGAAAGAAGTTCAACAACAGATTAAAACTGAGTGGAAAACATGGTCGTTGTGGATCTTGTTTCAAAGCCAAACATATAAAGGGTCAGCATTTTAAGGTGATGATTAATTCAAAGCATTTAAGATGTCGCTTGTAGAACACTATACGCATATTAGAGCTTATGCATACACATTACATTTCACATTTTAGTCATTTAGCAGACGCTCTTATCCAGAGCGACTTACAGTTATAGGCCTATATATGAGCCCAAGCCTGAAAAAAAGCCTGAATTAAAATGATTGTGCAGTTATACAATACATAGCCTACTGCATATTAAGCACAGCAGAAAAACAAATTATATATATAATAAAAAATATAAAGATTTATTTGGTACATAATTTGGTGTAGGCTCCAAACTCTAGTAATCACCTTTTGAGTGTGGACTGTATTATTATGCATATTGGATGGACTGGTTACTTTATGCTACGCTCCAAACTTTATATCCATCAGTCTGGGAGAGAACCTATAGGCCTAGGCCAGTGTTTCCCAACCCTGGTCCTCGTGTAACCCCAACAGTACACATTTTCGTTGTAGCCCTGGACAAATACACCTCATTCAACTCATTGAGGGCTTCATGATTAGCTGACAAGTTGAATCAGGTGTGCTTGTCCAGGGTTAAAATACAAATGTGTCCTGTTGGGGGTACTGGAGGACCAGGGTTGGGAAACACTGGCCTAGGCGATGTGTTGGTTCATTGATTGTGCAGGGCGGCTTACAGAGTAGTGAACCTACAATTATAGTGAATTTACATTCGATTTTGAATAGCCTAATAAAATTAATAGGCTGACACATGGCCTTTAGCTACAGAATCTCACCACCATGTGTTTCCAGTTCCTCCTCTCCTTCATTCCTTTCTCCAGCACGCAGAGAGAGGAGCTGTCAGCAGTTTAATGAAATATGTTTTGTTGATTTTGATGTTTCAGGCACATAGCGTGAAATGAGCACTATCAGCATGGTTTGCAATGGCAAACTAAGCAATATCAAGCTCTCCTATCATAGCACAACTAGCTCCATGATAAATCATATGCTTATCAAGCGCAAAGAAACGATATCGGAGGGGGACAAGTAGCAGCAATCTCGCATCACATCTTTTGCCACTGAAAAGCGCCGCTGTGACCCCGCCAGAACTGAGCAGTTAAAACAGCTAATTACTGTTTCAATGAATGATTCTCAAATGGCTTGTTTTTTGTTGACTGAATATATAAATGGGGCAATTTGATTTCAGTTCATATTTAATTACTTAACCTACCTTTATGTAGTCCTTTTGATTGCTAACAGAAGGCTTCTACAAGCAAGCGCCACTGCTGACGTAACTACCTTTTTTAACATTGTGTTCCACGATATAATATGACCAGTTGATATTACGGTTTCAACGAATTCAAAATGCACTGTTGGTATATAAATAAATGGCACAAAAAAACATTTCCAGTGTTCTAAAAAATATATATATTTATTTAAATACTTGAGTACTAGAAAAAAACGAATGTGAGTACTCGAACAGTAAAAAAGAAAAAAGTCTAAATGCCCATCCCTAGTTGTTTGTGACCAACATGAATCAAAGCAGTGTCTCCTGGAACCCAGACGACACTATTAGCCTGCCAAGCCTAGGTTTGGGATGCAAATGCAACTTTTCAGGGCCCGTATCCTTAAAGATTCTGAGAATCCTCTCAGAGAGCTCCTAACTTAACCTAAAAATTCCTTGCCAGGAGTTTTAGCTTAGAAGTGATTCCAGAACATTTTCAGTGAACTCTGAGCCAGGAATGGATGAAAAATCCTATCTTAGTGAGGAGGTGTGGTTGACCCCGTTGCTAGGTATGAGTCATCATTTCAAAAGCCGTGATTGGTTGATCCTACAAGTTTGATGAAAATGAACTTTTGGTGATAATGAGCAAAGGATGTACCCTCAAATCAATAAACATAATTATACACTCTAATCTTATGCAGACTATAATTGTAAATAATATTTCACATTCAAGAAAATATCTGGAAAATGAATAGTAAGCTGTAGGGGTTATAGCCTAACATTAGAATCTAAAAATATGTGAAAACTTAAGCTCATTACACCCTGTTCAAATAATGATTTGTGTCTCATTTGCTCATATTAATATCCTAGCTGGCATATTTTGTACTTTCACTTCCATATGGACCCCATTGAAAACAAGATGGCCTATGCCACGCTCCACCACCGCTCTTGTTGTCTTGTGGGCCCTACAATAGAATACAGACCTTTAATTATTTGATGGAAATATTGCACTACTTGGATGCTCTAACATATTGCTTGCATTTCATTTCCATGATTTTTGTATTGTTTGGCTTACCTGTTATAGTTTAGTTGGGGCCCTTGGCGTGGCTGGAGGTAAGGTGTAAGGAGCCATGGTTTGCATGGGTAGCCACTGTCCCCTAACAAGTGGCAATTAGCTGGCACATAGCGTCTCTCAAAAAGCTGTCTGATGCCACTCTCGAGAGTATTCTCGCATCATGTGTGGAGCCTGGCCATTTAGCCACAATGTCCAAAATCTTCCAGGCCGCATTGAACACTATTTGCACATTGATGCTGTGGAAATTCTTCCTGTTAACAAAGACAGCCTCGTCCTCTGATGGCGCAATTATTCTCACATGTGTTCCATCAATTACACCCACAACGCAACAGGGAATCCTGCAATGTCCATAAATGCCCTTTTATGTGTGTGTAAAGTGCGGGCATCCAGCGGGAATGAAACAAATTGTGTCACAATATTAGGTTGTGACAAAGCTGTCAGTGTTTGGGTGATGACTCTGCTGACGGAGGATTGGGACAGACCCAAGTCATCACTGCTGCATTGTTGCATTTTCCCTGTTGCCAAATACCTCAGGGTTGTGATTACTTTCTTCTCCGGTGTAATAGCGTTGTGGCGTCGAGTTGGTGAAGTAATTGCATCTCTAAGGAGATCCACCACAAACATGATTCCTGCACGATCCAATCTGTAGCGTCTCAATAATTCCCTGTCATCCAGTGTTTGCAGGACATCTCTCCTGCCTCCTCTGTTGGCCATTTTGTGCAGCTGCTTAGGGTAACTCCTAAGCCACTAAAAGTCCTCTTCCCTGCTCTTAGCAGATCTCGCCTTAGGAGCCCTTTTAGCGCTAGGACTCTTGAGGAATAGCTTTTATATTAACTGGGATTTTCGTGTCACTTTTAGGGGAAATTCTAAGAAAACGTCATGCCTCTGAGAATTTTCTTAGAATTTGGCCGCTAGGAGCCACTTTTTGCACAAAAATTCTTTAGAGATACGGGCCCAGGTCTCAGGCAAGGTTACCCATCACGTGAGCGTAGTCCCCGAACCTCCTCCATTACACTTCATCCAACTCGTCACTTGTGTTGAGTTGTATCGCGTTTACACGTGTCGAGGTCTTTATTTGCATTGTGTTGTGTCTACCTATGTTAAGTTTTGTGTGGCGTCTTACCTGTGTGTTTGTAATGTGTTGTGTTTTGTCTAACCTGTGTTGATGTGTGCATTTCTGTTTGTTGTGTGTACGTACCTGTGTTGAGGCTGTTGAGGCCCTCCTCGTAGACCTGGCAGCAGCGCTCCTCTCTCCTGGCGATGTCAGAGGCCCGCCCCTTGGCTGACTGAAGCTCCTCCCCCACCGTCGCCTCCAGCTCCCGCTTGGCCATGAAGTCCCACGTCACTGAGTCGTCTGTGTACTTGCTCTGCAGGCTGGGGACAGGACATTCAGCATGGTCAGTGTGTGTTGTGTCTTGTTGAATAATGAATACAGAGATCAGTAACCAAAAATTGTTTTAGATGACGCTGTTTGTTTTATGGAATACCAGGCACGTTATAGAAGCTATCACACTCAGTGTTTGTGCTAAATGTCACAAGGAAAAGCCAACACTGATGAACAAAGCAAAGATGAGCCTTACTCTTGTATAATGGTGTCCTGTAGTTCTTTAGTGAAGTCAAAGATGGCGGCGATGGTCAAAAGAGACAGGATGAAATCAGCTCCTGTGGACAGCACAGAGAAATCCATTAACATCTCCAAAACACTGTCTCTACTCTCTTAATAACCAAAGTAGGCATACAGATGACTGTTAGGCAATACAATGGCATAGAATACAATGCAATGTAAAACAGCTCACCTTGGATTTTCCCAGTAGCATCTCTGTACACCACCTCGGCCAGTTTGCCACTCATGATCTCAGGGGAGAACTCATACTCTCCCTGTAGAGTGGAAGAGGACAATCAGTGACCCAGTACAAAAAGAAGAAACTCAAAAGGTGTGTGTGTGTGTGTGTACTCACCACATCTATCTCAGCCTGCTCCAGCTCCTTCTGTTGCTTTCTCAGTTTCTCAGCGTGCAACAGCTCCATACGGAAGTACTGTTCAGGTAGAGACATGGGTATCAAACATCCTGGGGGTTTTTAACAGTGGTCCTGCTACATTTCAGCTTTGTGTGCATTCAGTGTTTGCTGCCACAGCACTTAGATTTCCATAGCATTTTAGCTTCAAGCCTAATGTGGTAATTCTTCAATTAATTGAAAATCAAATGCCATCCAACTCCTTACCTCCTGGTAGACCTTCTTGCTTTCCGGGTGGAAGCGTGAGCACGAGGAACAGGTGTCTGGCGCTCTCTGAAGAGTTTCTGTCCTCCAGCTCGCTCTTGGCAGCCATGATCCAGAGGGCTGGAGAGGCAATCAATGATTCTGCTGACTAGGCACTGTCATCCACTCAAACAACTGGAGCAATGATAGGATATGTCGTGTATGTAGTGGTCCTTTGCAGCTCAGTTGGTAGAGCACGGGCGCTTGTAACGCCAGGGTAGTGGGTTCGATTCCCGGGACCACCCATACGTAAAATGTATGCATGCATGAATAAGTTGCTTTGGATAAAAGTGTATGCTAAATTGAATATTATTATACACTGAGTGTACAAAACATTAGGAACACCTGCTCTTTCCATGACAGACTGGCCAGGTGAAAAGCTATGATCCCTTAATGATGTCACCTGTTAAATCCACTTCAAAATCGAGTGAGTGGAGGAGACAGGTTAAAGAAGGATTTTTAAGCCTGGAGACAATTGAGACATGGATTGTGTATGTGTGCCATTCAGAGGGTGAATGGGCAAGACAAAAGATTTAAGCGCCTTTGAATGGGGTATGGTAGTAGGTGCCAGGCGCACTGGTTTGAGTGTGTCAAGAACTGCACCACTGCTGGGTTTTTCTACGCTCAACAGTTTCCCGTGTGTATCAAGAACGGTCCACCACCCAAAGGACATCCAGCCAACTTGACACAACTGTGGGAAGCATTGGAGTCAACATGGGCCAGCATCCCTGTGGAACGCTTTCTACACCTTGTAGAGTACATGCCCCGACGAATTGAGGCTGTTGTGAAAGGGGTGCAACTGAATGTATTCCTAATGTTTTGTACACTCAGTGTGCATTACAATGACATATGCCATTGATGTGGTATGTCACCATAGTATAATGAGAAATCTACCTGGTTTCTCAGGATGAATGGCAAGCATGGAGGAGAACACCCTTGCTGAGTTGACCCTTTGTGTTCTATTTGAGATGATAACAAAAAGTACAGTTTCAGCACCAGAACACAACATTTATTCAAAGTTTATCAGTTAAGAACCCAAGATAACTGCAACTTACCCATTTCTTACAGAAAGCAATGTGAGAGAGCCACAACTGCACATCATCCTGCAAAAAAGAGGATGTCTTATTATTGGTCTGTCCACTGACTTCTTTGGTGCCTTCTGCATAGCGCTGTTTGAAATATTCAACATCCCGTAGCTAATAGCTATGTCATATAGGGCTTGTATAGTACCTTCCATTTAGTTGTGGCCCTTCTGAAAATGTTGTTGATCCTCGAGATGATGGAAAACTCAATCTCCTCTCTTTTGAACTGATAGCCGATGCGCTAAAAATGAAACATGAGGAACAAATATGAACTCCTGATACAGATATTCAATATTTCATAGAACTTCAATGGACTTGTAGTAATTCATTGGTTGTAAACTCTAGCATGATACTGAAAGTGGATATTATTATTATTACTGGATTCTGTGGTTGCCATGGTGCCGTAAGGCAGCCTAAACAGAGAGCTCTGTATATTTTGTACATAATTTAGATGATTTTAATAATATATATTTTTTCTATCCCTTTTTTTTTGATAAGTCATTGAGTGTTGATTAGATATATCTGGTTGTTTTTACCCATGGAGTTGAAGGACTGATGGCAAGTCTGCATGTTTGGCTAGGCTAGCTAGATTGCTAGTTGCCGGCTAACGTTTGTATTTAAAAAGACGCATCAGACTCAGCACCGGCTTCTATTATAGGCCTTTTCACACTGTATTGTTCTTAGTATTGTACAGAGATCGAAATTTTAAAGTGGAACATTGTTTCTGAGGTCGGACAGGCATACAGCTAGGCTTATATAGACCCCCGCCTTATGAGACCTGACTGCATTGTGGAAATGGCAAAGAGTTCGTAGTGAGGATGACTACTGCTCTGGACTGATGTGTGGTGAGCTTTTTTTGTGCTACAGTAACTGCAGAGACATCACCCAAGTGGATGCACATCCAGAGCGGTTGAGCTAAGGATGACATCAGGGCCATCAAGCCAACTCCATCACCTGGCATCACAGGAAGGCTACAGAGAGGCTGAGGACAACATCAGAGCTAGCAAGCCAAATGAAATGCATCATCAGGAATCAATCTAGCTTAATTTCAGTGGGTTGTCAGAAACACTAGTCTCTGACATGAGCTGGCAAACTCTTGTGAGGGAACTCTCTGAAGCTGGCTTCATCAACGTCACTTTAATTGTTTTGTTAATCTACCTAATTGTTATTCTCTTTATTTGTAGGCCTACACTACAATTCAAGTTTTAGCTGCGAATGTGTAGCCTACAAAATGAAATGACCCAATGAAACAAATCCTTCATATATTATTACATATGAGATTCAAAACTTACCGATCTTCTCTTCTTTATCAGCTCTAAGACATTGATTTCATACTGAAATAACAAAGAAATAACACAGATTAATACATTGAATAATTAAGCAATAAGGCACCTCGTATGCCCAATATACCACGGCTAACGTCTGTTCTCAATCGCAACGCAGAGTGTCTGGAGACAGCCCTTAGCCGTGGTATATTGGCCATATATCACAAACCTCCGAGGTGCCTTATTGTTATTATAAACTGGTTACCAACGTAATTAGAACAGTAAAAATAAATGTTTGGTCATACCCGTGCCAATCAGCATTCAGGGCTCGAACCACACAGTTTATAATACTTGTTTTTGATTGCCCATACACACATTCTCTTGCTTTATTCACTGTTTTTTTTTATTTGGCACTCACCTGAATGTATGCAATGAAGTCAACTTTGGTTATGATCAATCGATGCAGTTTGTATTCTAAAGCTGTCGCCCTTTTTAGCATGGATCTGTAATTGGGAGATGAATCTGATGTAATACAACTTCAAAGATGGTTGCTACCATTGCAAGGTAGTTAAGCAAAAGGGTGTTCTTAATCTTACTTGACTTCTTTTTGCTGAACAGTCCCACTCTCTCCAACTGTTCCAACTCTGGGATTCGATTTTCTATCCGCTGTTGGACTATCTCAGCCATCGTCACTTACTTGGTGCTTTAATTTTGACTGACTTCTGTTGTAAATGTTATTATTGTATTCCGTAAAAACAAGAAAACAGTGAACTAAATTAACCCAACCACATCTTTCACACGTGTGGAAGTTGTGAATGATGTACTTCCGGTTCCGTGCTTCAACTTCGTCCGTGCAGAAACGTGAATTTACAATAAATTACGGCTTGACAAGCGAAAACCTTAGCATTGGTTTTTATTATTAGACCATGCATTATAAACATGTGTAACTGATAATGGTCGGCATTTACGTAACAATACATAACATAGACATAGTACATTTCCTATCATTAGTCTTCTGGCTTGCACAAGTTCAGAACTGAGCATATTTGGCAACTGCTGTTTCTGCAACAAGTGTATTGATTTATAATTGACACCAGAAATATGCAAACGGCTAGGCTGAAAAGTAAACAAGCTTCATGAATCATGCCCGGTGGTTGGAAAGATTTCCCGCAAAATCGTTGAAAAGCAAGAGAAAGCGAGCGGCAATTTGCCTCTTCCACCGAACTTGATGGTGTCACTTACAGCTGTGTCTGCCCAATCACAAGTCTCAAATTCCATTTTCGAATTTCTATTGGATGAGAAGTATTTCTAGATGTCCAGTAAAGACCACACGATTTTAGCATAACGTGTAGCTCATCTGAAGTTTTAATGTTTTTCATATAATCAATAACATAATCTATAATTTTTATGTAAATATGATTGATGTACTTTACACGTCGACTTTGTGTGAATAGTTGGAGGGAATACTGGACCGCAACATTTGGGATTTCTTCTCGTTAACCCACTATGCTAGTTTAGCTAGCAGCAGCTTGCTTCCTTGCTAATTTCATGGGTTGCCTGTGTTGGTGAGTCTCTAGCTGGCTAGCTAATCTTAGCTAATGTTAACAAGGTTAGCTTCAATGTTGTACAGTCAGATAGCAAATAATAATTTTGTGTTTTACCCGTTTCGAATATCACTCCCACACGTTTACTAGCTAACTAGTTTGTTATAATTTAGGAAATTTTGACAATTTGTTTATGCTAGCTAGTTAGCCTTGCTGGCTAACTAGCTAATAAAAATCCAGATGCTGGAATTTGAGACATTACGGTAGTTAACTAGCTAACTAATGTGTTTATCTCTATCTTTCTCACAAGAAAATGTATGTGTGTAGTTAGCTATGATCTTTAATTTTATTATGGGATGCTGAAATGGAAAAATATGTTATACAAAGCCTGTACTAAAGTAGGTTAGGTAGCTTGCTAACCCAACTAGCTGATATGATTATGCTTCCTTTGTTTTGAAAAGGACCATAATAATGTTTGTTTCATCTGCATGGATGCCCCATGTACAGCATTCAGGTGAAGTAATGAGTGGGGGGCAGTTGTAAAGCGAACGGCGCCGTCTACCCGGCCTCCACAACTGTAATGACCACGGTGAAGAAGCCGAAGATGGAGCAGATTCAAGCCGACCATGAGTTGTTCCTACAGGCCTTTGAAAGTGAGTTGCAAGACTTTTTACTTATACCAGGAAGTAACGATTTTAAGCCAGGTGGAAATCTTTGAAAATAACCAATTGAGTATCATTTGGATTTTGTTACTGTTGTCTACTTTTCTCACAACTAATATCAATGACACTGACTAATATGAGGCCTATCTCTGACTAAATTTGATTAGAAAGTGGGCCTGGAACGATAACATGCATAGGCGATATATCTGTGAGGCTCTGCAATACTATACAACTCTGTGAATACATTCATACCACAATTCTATTCAATAACTGACTAAAATCATTACAAATAAGATTATTGAGCAGGCTATGATTATTGTTATGATGTATTTGCAGAGCCAACTCAAATCTACAGATTTCTCCGCACAAGGAACCTGATTGCAGTAAGCCAATATTATATGCATAAATTATATACAAAATGTACAGTGTTTTCAGAAAGTATTCACACCCCTTGACTTTTTCCATATTTTGTTGTGTTACAGCCTGAATTGGATTACATTTAGATTGTGTGTCACTGATATACACGGGGCGGCAGGTAGCTTAGTGGTTAAGAGCGTTGTGCCAGTAACCGAAAGGTCGCTGGTTCTAATCCCCGAGCCGACTAGGTGAAAAATCTGTCTGTGCCTTGAGCAAGGCACTTAACCCTAATTGCTCCTGTAAGTCGCTCTGGATGAGAGTGTCTGCTAAATGACAATAAAAATGTAATACACAAAATACCCCATCATGTCAAAGTGGAATTATGGTTTTAGAATTTTTTTAGATTTTTTTATAATGAAAAGCTGAAATGTCTTGCGTGAATAAGTATTCAACCCCTTTGTTATGGCAAGGCTAAATAACTTCAGGAGTAAAAATGTGCTCAACAGGTCAGATAATAAGTTGCATGGAATAACTCTCTGTGCAATAGTGGTGTTTAACGTGATTTTTGAATGACTACCCCATCTCTGTACCCCCACACGTACAATTATCTGTAAGGTGCCTCAGTCGAGCAGTGAATTTCAAGCACATATTCAACCACAAAGACCAGGAAAGTTTTCCAATGCCTCGCAAAGAAGGGCACCTATTGGTAGAGGGGTTCAAAAAAAGAAAGGGAAAAAAAGCCGACATTGAATATCCCTTTGAACATAGTGAAGTTATTAATTACACTTTGGATGGTGTATCAATACATCCAGTCACTACAACGATACAGGCGTCCTTCCTAACTCAGTTGCCGGAGAGTAAGGAAACCGCTCAGGGCTATCACCATGAGGCCAATGGTGACTTTTTAAAACAGTTCCAGAGTTTAATGGCTATTATAGAAGAAAACTGAGGCTGGATCAACAACATTGGAGTTACTCCACAATACTAACCTGAATGACAGAGTGAAATGAAGAAAGCCTGTACAGAATAAAAATATTCCAAAACATGCATCCTGTTTGCAATAAGGCACTAAAGTAAAACAGCAAAAAATGTGGCATAGAAATTAACTTTATGTCCTGAATACAAAGCGTTATGTTTGGGACAAATCCAACACATCACTGAGTACCATGCTTCATATTTTCAAGCATGGTGGTGGCTGCATCATGTTATGGGTATGCTTGTCATCGGCAAGGAGTAGGGAGTCTTTTGGATAAAAATAAAAGGAATAGAGATAAGCACAGGCAAAGTCCTAGAGGAAAACCTGGTTCAGTCTGATTTTCAACAGACACTGGGAGACAAATCCACATTTCAGCAGGACAATAACCTAGAACGCAAAGCCAAATATACACTGGAGTTACTTACAAAGATGACATTGAATGTTATTGAGTGGCCTAGTTACAGTTTTGACTTAACTAGGCTTGAAAATCTATGGCAAGACTTGAAAATGGTAGTCTAGCAATGATCAACAACCAACTTGACAGAGCTATAAGAATAATAAAAAAATTATGGGCAAATATTACATTTTTACATTTACATCATTTAGCAGACGCTCTTATACAGAGCGACTTACAAATTGGTGCATTCAACTTATGATAGCCAGTGGGACAACCACCTTTTTTTTCCCCTTTTTTATTATGGGGGTGGGGGAAGAAGGATTACTTTATACTATTCCAGGTTTGGAAAGATCTTAGACTTACCCAGAAAGACTCACAGTTGTAATTGCTGTCATTGTAACATGTATTGACTCAAGGGGTTGAATACCTATCTATTCAAAATATACTCGTGTTTTATTTTCCATAAATGTATTATTTTTTTTCCCCCGCATTTTTCTTCCACTCTGACATTATAGTATATTGTGGACAAAAAATTCAATCAATTTATAATCCAATTTTGTAACACAACAAAATGTGGAAAAGTCAAGGGGGTGTGAATACTTTCTGAAGGCACTCTATATATAATAATAGATATATTCATGTAATTTTCTTGATTTCTTTCTCATTTTCACAATGTCTGGTGTATTAATGATTAACCTCCAAATGCTTCCATTTTAGCCTATATTCTTGCACAGGACTCTTACCTTCATGACCCACAGAAACACTCGAACAAATGCTAAAAGGTAACATATTGTTCACTGATTGATCTGAAAGGGATCCGATGATTTTTATATGGTAGTAAGAAATGGTATAAAGTAGAACCTTAAAGATAAGAACCTCAAACTTACAGACTGGACGGTAACCAAACGGTCAATATCAAACCGGGACATGTATTAAATGCAAAAACAAACTTATGTAGGCTACACACAATGGTACACCTTGCTTACACGTGTAAATACGCAATCTATATTTTCTATAACGGTAGATGCGGTTATCAAGAGAATTTCAAAGTTACGGACGGCCATTGTACGGACCTCCAATCCCGCCGTGTTCATATCTTTGAGGTCCTACTGTACTTTTTTTATCTCATCAAAATTAAAGCCACTTCTAAGGGCCTAATTTGTGCTGTGGTTGAACTTGTGTGCTCAGGAAAACGTTCAAGGTGGATGACATGCTGCTCAGAGTTGAGAAGATGAAGGGAGAGCAGGAATCTCACAGGTAAGAGTTAGGAGACATAACATATTATAAGATGTATTATAAGTTTTAATGGTTCATACATGCTTATAATAAGTTATAAAGTCTTGAGTCATATAGTTATAGTTTTCTTTTCATGTATTTTATTTGAGGTGTTTTCACTTTATTTAGACAGTAAGGAAATCAGAGGTGGAGACTGGCAAGTAGGAGAGAAACAGTGGGAAGGGTGGGGATCGAACCCTGTTCTCTGGTGGGGAGCCTTATGTGACTTTTGCCTGGGAGTGTTACCAACACCACAGCTCTGCATCTTTTCTAACTGTGTATTACTGCTTTTTCTTCTAGCTTGTCCTCGCACCTGCAGCTTACCTTCACTGGATTCTTCCATAAGGATGGTATGCCCACCAATACTCTCCTGTTTGCACAATGTTCAAATGCAATTTATTTGTATGCCTTATACCAATGTGTTGGTGTGATATTTTACAAAAACAAAAGAGACAAAAGGATGAAACATTACACCTTTTTTAAAACGTTCTCCTTCTCACAGAAAAGCCATCTCAGAATTCAGAAAACGAACAAAGCTCGGTCTCTCTAGAGGTGCTACTTGTCAAAGTCTGCCATAAAAAACGAAAGGTAAAAACCACGCTTCGTTTCTCTCATATTGTTTCAATCAAGTGAAATTGTTTATAAACCAAACTCCTAACTCAACTCCTAGTTAAATCCTAACTTTTCTCCTTTAACATTGTTTTCCATAGGATGTCAGCTGCCCGGTGAAGCAAGTGCCTACAGGTAAAAAAGCAAGTGCCTTTGAATCCTGACTGCAGCAACCAAACCAAGCCCGGCTCGCTGCCCTCCCTGCTGGTGTCCAGTAATCGAGTTTGAGCCCAGCAACAGCCACATGGTCAAGTCCTACTCGCTCCTGTTCAGGGTCTTACGCACCGGGAGGAGGGACATGAACGGCCTTGTGAACGGCGAGGCCAACGAGAACATAGGCAAGTAGTTGCAAAAACACCCTCTGGGACGTTGGATGACTCACTAAAATTGAATGTCTGTCTCTGTTTGTTTGGAGAGAGAACAGATTAGTTGTTGGGAGATACCCATATATATATACAGTACCAGTCAAAAGTTTGGATACACCTACTCAAGGTTCTTTATTTTTACTATTTTATACATTGTAGATTAACAGTGAAGACATCAAAACTATGAAATAACACATATGGAATCATGTAGTAACCAAAAAGTGTTAATCAAATCAAAATATATTTTATATTTGAGACTCTTCAAAATAGCCACCCTTTGCCTTGACAGCTTTGCACACTCTTGGCATTCTCTCAATCAGCTTCATGAGGTAGTCACCTGGAATGCATTTCAATTAACAGGTGTGCCTTGTTAAAAGTTAATTTGTGGAATTTCTTTCCTTAATGTGTTTGAGACAATCAGTTGTGTTGTGACAAGGTAGGGGTGGGATACAGAAGATATGAGAGAGAACAGATGAGTTGTAGGGAGATTTTATTTATATATATAATATATATATAAATAATATGGTGGCCATTTTGTTTTGATGATGTGGCATTATTTTCTTGAGCCAAATGTCTCATTTTTGTTTGTTTGGTTTCTTTGCATCGTTCAGATATGACAGAGATGCCCAGCAGAAAGAAGAGAAGCTCCGCCCACAGAGAAGATGGCGAGACCACAGAGACCTTTGTTGCACAGATGACTGTCTTTGACAAGAACAGGTAAACAACATACCATATATGGCAAAATGCTAGTCATTTATCCCCAGGTGGAAAATGTCATTGCCAAGTTGCTGCTAAAGCTGCACTCTGACCTCAAGGATATTTAGCTGCTTGTGAGTGCCTTTTTAAGGTGCTATAAACTCTGACCCTATTTCTGAATTGAAACCATGACTGCATATATTCTATAACTGTTCACACTCAATGTTAAATGCATTACTTAGAGCTTATAGTTAATAAGGGACCTCTGTCATGTGCAGGAGATTGCAGCTGCTGGATGGGGAGTATGAAGTGTCCATGCAAGGGATGGAGGACTGCCCCGTCAGCAAGAAACGAGCCACATGGGAAACCATTCTGGATGGGAAGGTGAGTGTGCCAAAGGCATGTGTGTGTGCCAACCTAGCAGGCTTTGGTTCCAGCACTAAACATTTAATTACACTAATCAAAGTCTTGATAAGCAGTTGAGTAATTGAATCAGGGGTTGTTGTGCTGAGCTGAAACAACAGCTTGCCCAACCAGTAGCTCTCCAGCACCAGGGTTGGTGAAGACAACTATACTATCAGTAGGACACTCCCACATCGAAATGTGTGTATGATGGTACTTTGACAATGTTTCCGGCTCTGCTCCCACAGAGGCTTCCACCGTTCGAGACGTTCTCTCAGGGACCCACGCTGCAGTTCACTCTGCGCTGGACAGGCGACGCCAGCGACAAGTCCACAGCCCCCGTGGCCAAGCCCCTAGCCACACGCAACTCTGATGGCTCCAGCCCCATGGAGAGCAGGCCCAGCACACTGAAATCTGCCCCGCTGGGTAAGAGGCACAACACACTCAATAGCATCTTACTTGGCTTTTACCCTAAAGGAACAACACATTCTAACCTCCCATTAGATTCACTCACAACAATTTCAGTATACTGTTCTCTTGCCTTGACGTGACTCTAAATGTGTGTAGCTAAGGCTGCGTTTACACAGACAGCCCAATTCTGATAATTTTTTCATTCATTGCTTTGACCAATCAGATCAGCTCTGAAAAAGATCTGATGTGATTGGTCAAAAGGCCAATTAGTGGGGGGAAATCAGAATTGGGTTGCCTGTGTAAACGCAGCCTTGGTCACCATCTAACCAATGCTAGAGCCATAAATATACTATGACTTTAACTTTACAATAAAATTGACCAGACCGACGTGCAGCTGCATCACTAGCATACTAGCATAATAATGTCCCTAAGATGTGCTATCTATTAACCTCTGACTCCTTCATCTCTCCCTCCCCTCCCGGTTGTAGCTGTGAAGGCCTCTGTCAGCACAGACATTCAGATGAAAAGAGAAACAGATCCTGTGTGAACCCAGGCAGAAACTGCGTATATTTTACCAGGTCTGTTCATGCACCAATATTAAATGTTTCACAGCGCTTTACATAGTAAGGGGAAACTCACCTTATCCATCACTAATATGTAGCACACACCTGGTTATGATTATCATGATACACCTCTAAGTACAGGGAAGAGTAGCGTAATATACTTAAATGTAAAACAAAATCTTGTTTGAGCATAACTCAGAATGGTTCAGTTTATTAATAAACCAGTAATGAACTTCCATCTTTTTGTCCCATGGCAGTTCCTGTACAACAACAACACGCGGCAGCAGACGGAGGCTAGAGACGACCTCCACTGTCCCTGGTGCACTCTGAACTGTAGGAAGCTTTACAGCCTGCTGAAACACCTCAAACAGTCCCACAGCCGCTTCATTTTCAATTACGTGGTGAGAGACTGGGGCTTTGTGTGTGGGTGTACAGGATTCACATGTTTGAACGTTTTCCTGTTTACCATTAACCTATGCTAATTTGGTATTTTGATGAACCCTATACAGGTAAAAAAAAATAGTTAAGACTAAAGAGATGTTAAAGCCATCTACTACCAAGTACTTGGCATACTGTATGTTGAATATTTGAGTTGTCAAGAATATTGATAAATAGTTATTTGAATTGAATTGATGTCCCCTGTGTCTCCAGCCTCACCCTAAAGGTGCTAGGATAGACGTGTCCATCAATGAGTGCTACGACGGCTCCTACGTGGGCAACCCCCAGGACATCCACAGCCAGCCCGGCTTCGCTTTCAGCCGCAACGGCCCCGTCAAGAGGACTGCCGTGACACATGTACTGGTGTGCAGGTAAAGAAGGCGTCTCCTGTCTCCACTTTCATCTCACTGGCTCTCACCCTCAGTCATCCAGTAGTAAGGATTGCATGTCAGAATCAAAGCACTGAAATAAAAAGATTAACTTGGTTATGTTCAGCCTCCTGGGTAATCATGTGAAAGGACAACTGCAATTTTGATTGGCTAACGTATTTCATATATCTTCACTTGGATGGTACCATCACAGCCATATAGCTAGCTGAGAATTTGTACACGTGTACCATTTGTCCACTAGCTTGCCTGCATGTGTGTACCTAACCTAACCACAGCCTCTGACCCCTAATGCATTGCTCCTGTCTTGTAGGCCCAAACGGACAAAGCCCAGCCTGTCAGAGTTCCTGGAGTCTGAGGATGGGGAGCTGGAGCAGCAGAGGACCTACGTGAGCGGACACAACCGTCTGTACTTCCACAGTGACAGCTGCATGCCCCTCAGACCCCAGGAGATGGATGTGGACAGCGAGGACGAGAGAGACCCAGAGTGGCTGAGAGAGAAGACCGCCACGGTCAGTCCTCTGCTCACATTGTTACTCAGACCCAGATGATGTATAATGGAGTAGAACACAAGAGAAAACATAACAATGACTGCCTGATGTTTAGAAAGAATGGCCCATATCCTAACTTGGGAGACATGCATGTCAAATGAGTATCCCATTGATATCAATGTATGATTTACATGAAAATCGAGCATCTCAAGATAGGATTACACCCTATATGAAGCCAACAGAAATGAATGTCGGCTTGAACTACAGCTGTGCTTTGCTTCTCTCATACTAAAATGTACCTTCTGGTTGTGTTGGTCTTTGCGTGACTAACGTATGAGTGTTCCGCCCACAGCAACTGGATGAGTTCACAGACGTCAACGAGGGCGAGAAGGAGGTGATGAAGCTGTGGAACCTGCACGTCATGAAGCATGGGTATGTACCTAAAAGCTGTGGGTATGTATCTCTAATCACTAGCCTTTTACGGCACTATAGTAGATCACTTAGAAATACACATACAGCCACATCACCTTGAAGAGTTTACCTCTTAACATGTGATATAAATGGTGTGTTTAAGTAAGGATAAAAACAGTAATCCTTATGTTACTGTAGTTAGATCATTTAGAATTCCACATAAAGCCATGACACTTTGAGAGATTACATCTAACATGGATAATGTATTTAAAAAGTTGTCCTTAATCTGAATCATTCTCTCTAGTAAATCAGTATTCTAACCTCATTTCCTCCCGTTGTGTTCTGTTTCCTGTCCGTATCTAGCTTCATAGCCGACAACCAGATGAACCAGGCCAGCATGCAGTTCGTGGAGAAGTGCGGCGCCTACATCGCCCGCCGCAACCTATGCCGCAACTTCCTGCTGCACCTGGTCAGCATGCACGACTTCAACCTGGTCTCCGTGGCCACCATCGACCGTGCCATGTCCCGCCTCCGCCACATCCAGGAGGAGCTGCCCAACGCCGGGCGGACGACCAGGCTGACCGGGCCCTCATGGAGGGCGCCTGCAACGGCACTCGCAATCGCCTGCAGCTCTGGCGGGGCGGTGGGACCAAGCACGGCAAGAGGACAAAAAGCTCTGTGACTGATTGATGAACTGATGACATTTGGTGGCAGCAGTCGATCCCACCCATTCATTTTTATTGTTATAACTGTCACCCTTGGTGCTTAGTTAGGTGGGAGGAAGACATCAATCGAGGATTGTCTTGAATTGACTCAAAACATACAAATATAGCTACACACACAACACAGGCATATGAAGACTCACTATAATGTGAGGGTTTTACCAAGTCATTATGCACCGTGAGCCAGTTGAGTGATTCTTGGTGGTTTTCGGGGGTGTGAAGAAACTGGGGGAATCACTTGAAAGGTATTGTAATCATGGTTTGACTGCCTTTGTTATCACATTGTAATCAGAAACTATATTGAGTGGATATACAGTGTCATGCATATTGATAACATTGTCACTCTTAATGATCTGTATTCCATAACCCTGTCTTTGGCTCTAATGATCATTTTAGTTGACTATTGTTTTAGCACTTGGTAATAATCTGTATTAGTGAATTGTTTTAAACTTGAGTTGAATCACCATTTTGTTTTTACTCTGCGCAACTGCATCAATTGTCAGATGCACCGTCTGTCTTGAATCCCCTGAAACCTTATTGGGATTTTATTTGTTTTGATTTGATGTATGTTGTTTCTCATGTTTCTGTTGATAATATCTTGAGTAATGGAGGATCAGTGGCCTCTGATATTTTGCAGACGACCAGATGCTACTCTCTGCATCCATAGCTTGAGGATATTAAGCCAAGATGCACCACAAACTGCCAGCACATTCACTCTTTCATGTAGACTGCTTAGCTCTTCTACAGGGGTGTGTTCACTAGGAACCAAGGGGAAGCAAACGGGACAAAGCGGGAAGGGACCTACCTGCATTTGTCCAATAGGAAACTCTTGTTTTTGTTGCAAAACGTTTTCTGTTGTGAAATGTTTTGCTACTGTGTGCACTAATGAATGCATCCCAGACAACAGGACTACAACCTATGGACGTTTTATGACATGCTGGAACCTGTATTATGGTTAAATTGGTTTGAGGGACATTGGGAACTCAAAAGCCGTTTTTGATGTTCATTTATCTTCTTCAACGGGTGAGCTAGGACGTGTTGGACAACACTCCTTGCAGACACTTTGTATACATTGTAATAATGTCAATATCTAGCTATATCCCATTGTGAACCTGATTATCACTGATTATGGACATGTAGGATTTTTCTTCAAAGGCAATATGCTGTTTGTTTATTGGAAATGGGTCCTAGTTGATACGTGTCTATCCTACTATTAGGTTCCGTTTAAATGCCAAAGGGGGTGATTTTCAGTAAAGTCTCAGTTCTGCGTAATTTAAAAAAAAAACATAATTTCAAATCTTTAAATGACAAGTGGTGTATAAGCCTTAGCTGTATGTTTTTGCGTTGTGTGAGTGCACAAATTGAACAAAAGCAGTAGTTTTGGTGCTTCGTCGAACACCTTTTCCCTCAACTCCATGGACCAGTCTTTTACTCCCTCGTACCTTTATGCACGTTTTTGATCGGCTGGATATAAGGGTAGAAAACAATCAGTTCACCATATTGTCAAACCACCGTTGAAGTCGTGAACTATGTTATAAACTTTGGATATGGGGATTTTATATTTAAAATAAAATACATTTGACCTTGTCAGTTTTCTTTATTCATCTGATATCAACATTCATGAAAAATATATTACATTTTATGTTAAATGTGTCCATTTAGGTTAGCCTACTACCACAGATTTAGTAATTTACATGAAAACATTTTTAATACAATTTCTGCAACTAACGTTACAGTGCCTAGGGGTGGGACCAAATATTAAATGAGCTAGTATTCAAGTTACTGTCAGATTGGCCGATCTGGGTTTGGCGCGTCTATGTGAACATACGGAAGTGGTAAATTACACAACATGTAAACATTTGGCTGCATGTGCTGGTTAATGTTTTAGGAAAAGCTAAATTCTGAAATTATTAGCGTAAACGTTTTTTGTATGTTTAAAGTTTTTCTCGATAGGCAGTCATTGACTTGTTCAGAAGCTCATGCCAGAAAGTAAAGTTGTCTAGCTAGCTAAATCTGTGTTTTTACAATGTGTCAACGGTTGTGAAAGTGCTACTTTATAGGTAACTATCTAGTCCAGCACCTTACGAAGACAAACGTGAAAGTAACTTTCATTTTGTCTTTCAATTCTAGTGAATGATATGAATAATAATAATAATATGCCATTTAGCAGACGCTTTATCCAAAGCGACTTACAGTCATGTGCGCATACATTTTTACGTATGGGTGCCCTATTGATGTGATGACAGTAATGGTGACAACTTCAGAAAATAATTTGATACAGAACGATGTGGTTATCACCCCTGCTTGGCCATGGAGAAGAAGGATGGGCGCCCAAAATCCAATGACATCACAAAGTACTTCAGTATAACCCCACAACCTCTTGGGAGGAAGAGACTAATTTCTGAGCAGGTGAAAGAGAAACCTAAGATGGCGCCTTGTCATATTGGGGGGTCTGATGATGAGGTGCCTCTCTCCGTGTCAAGGTCAACCAGTAGACTGCACAGACTCAAGCAGAACAGATACCCCAAAGCAAGAACAAGCCTCATCAAGGATAGCCCCTGCTCAGACCCTCCTAATAATGTTATAGTGATTTCAGAGTCAAGCTGCTCCAGTGCTGACACAGCGTTCAGGAGCAGGGAAGTGATGGGGTCTG
The DNA here is from genome assembly GCF_020615455.1 of Coregonus clupeaformis. Classification (NCBI taxonomy): domain Eukaryota; kingdom Metazoa; phylum Chordata; class Actinopteri; order Salmoniformes; family Salmonidae; genus Coregonus; species Coregonus clupeaformis. Next base: position 291,953 of record NW_025534026.1, read on the forward strand.
TGGACCTGGCTCAAGTCACTGGCCAATGCCATGGAGCAGGAGTTTGACTTACATCTGGCAAGAATGAAATACCATGTACCCTCACAATTTTCACCAGGAAACGGGACACTAATAAGGTGAATAGTCCCCAACACTCACAGAGACGGATTTTGAATTGGTGGTCCAGCTCAACACTTAAACGCAACCAGACTGAGAGGGAGGGGTCAATTACTTCTGGCTGGAGAGATACGTTGTCAGGGTCTGTCTGCAAGGGGTCTCTTAAAGAGGTCAAAGTGTCTAACCCACTGTTCTCAGTCAGAAGAGTCTTCACTATGCTGCTGAAGAAATACAAAGAGAATTTACTGGAGTCGGAAAGTCCAGGTAAGATTGAGAGACTGTAGTTACCTCTATTCTATCTGTGTCATGTTCTTATTGTCATGTATACAGTCTGTGTGGGCCATATTATTGTATCAGATTCAGTCTTACTGATCGCCTTTTCTTTCAGAGACAGAGATAGGCACTACATCTCCTCCTAGCTCTGTAGGAGAGAAGAGGAAACATCAGAATGAGAGGGAGGACCCTGAAACCGTACGCAAGCGCCAAAGGTCTAGCCCGCGGGTTAGAGGAGACCAGCTTTACTGGGTATAGTTCCTCTTTAGAACACCAAGTCAGGGGGTCTCTTATCCCCTCTTCCAGGGGTCAGCCTAGAAGAAGCAGGCTGAGCCGAACACAAAGACTCAGGCAGCAACAGCACGAGAGTCAAGGTCTGGGGATAGGTCATGAACTGACCCCTAACCCACCAAACCAACCAGAATCTCCTCAGAAGGTATATCCTGCCCAACCACAGAGATGCCAAAGGAGAGGTGATGATTCCTAATACAGATTGTTGTTGAAACTACAATGTATTTACTTTTCTTTGTCTGATTTTGTATGTCCTAACTGTGTATGCCCCAGACCACTAGACTACCGAGGTGCTTTAGCTCTGTCATTGATTGGGATCTGCCAATGGCCTTTAAGATATGTACCGTTCTTTATTTTTCTGTTGTGAAGTTCACAACATTGAGGATTTGCTGTGGACAGAGAAGTACCGCCCTCAGCACTCCAGTGACGTAATAGGCAACCCTACCTCTGTAAAGAAGCTACACAGGTGAGTTGCTAACACCACGGCTAGCTCCTTCAATGTTTAGCTTTTATAGCATGGTGTCTTAAATGCATTTCCTTATTTCTGTTTGCAGTTGGTTAAAGAAATGGAAACTGAGAGCTGACTCTGAAGAGAAGAGAAAAGAGCGGGAAAGGAAGCTAGAAGAAAACGCCAACAGCAATGGTAAAAATAGAACACTTTTAGATGTTATGAATTGGTGGGAAAAAAATAGTAAAATAAAACCACCTACTGTATCATAAAAAAAAATATCATCACTGACGATGAATCCTCCATGAATAACATTGATTGTAGTGTTGACCTCCGGTTTGGCTGTGCAGACTCGTGGGACTGTGGTGACTTCCAGGGAGAGGCTGGAGTGGAGGAGAACTGGGAGGAAGATCTGTGTAGCACCATGCTGATCACAGGACCTCCAGGAGTGGGCAAGACAGCCTCAGTATACGCCTGCGCTCAGGAGCTGGGCTTCAAGGTCAGTGTGAGACTACTTAGAAGACTTACAGTCCCATTCACATAGGACCTGCTGATTGGTGTTAGAGTATGGTACAAAGACATTCCTCTATTTTTAACTTTTAAATTACAGTTTGTGGATAATCAGATAAGATGGGTAAAGCAGAGAACCAGGAGAGGCCTACACATGTTCATTCAGTCATATGATTCACAGAAACAGGTTAGCTTTCATACGGGTGTATGCAGTCATCTTCTAACCTGTGGGTGCAGTATGACTAGTCATAATATATGTAAGATGGCTGTCTTGACTGCTCATTTCCTTGGCCTCTCCAGGTGTTCGAAGTGAACGCTCCTCCCAGCGCAGTGGTCGCCACGTCCTGACTCAACTGAAAGAGGCCACCCAATCTCACCTGGTGGAGATCCAGGAAGCACCACCCTCGAACCATCTCATCTCAGTAGCTACAACAGCAACAACACCTCAACTAAATCTGACACAGTAGCTGGTAAGCACCCCCGCAACTGAAAAGTACTTAATTGCAGTCTAAGCATAACCATCTACTGAAAATCACTTATTTAAAGTGACAGGAGCTATTTTGTATAGTGTTTGTCCAATGGAGAATGTGGGTTAAACCTATTTTGTGCTCTCCTCACACAGGTAAAGTGGCCTCTCCCAGAAAGATTTTCTCACCCTCTAGGAAGGGCCTCAGCCCCCTTGTAGCTCTCACCATAAGATGGGTGGCAGTGCAGCCTCCATGATGCTGGCAAACTTCTTCAAGAAGAAGAGTAAACCAGAGATCATAGACAGCCCCTTCATTATCTACAAAACAGGATGAACACCGACCCAACAGTTAAGAAAAACAGGAAACACCTTGAAAGTTTAGCATGTGTGGATCTTAGGAGACTGGTGGGAGGAGCTATAGGAGCACTGGCTCATTTGTAATGGCTGGAATGGAATCAATGGAACGGAGCTGAAAATGTGATTTCAGTAAGTTTGATGTGCTTGATACCGTTCCATTTATTCCATCGATTACAATTGCAATGAGCCTGTCCTCCTATAGCTCCTCCCACCAGCCTCTGGTGTGGCTATGGTTAGTCTTTTTTGTTTAATCAGTTGATATTATTTCCTACAGTTTTTGTCTCTCTCAAGACCGTGACCGTGAAGAAGGCAGATATTATTAACCCTAGGTTAGTCAGTCAACTGTCACCAGACATTGAAGAACCACCAACAGGTAGACAGAGTAAAAGGATGTCCACATCACTCATTCTATTTGAAGAGGTAAACCACACAACAGTCAGTTGTTTTATTTGTATAGCAGTTCTAGGTTGCAGACTTGACTGCATAACTGTAGTTTTAATGAAGTGACCAAGCTGCACCTGCTCTCCCGCAGGTTGATGTCATATTCGATGATGATGTGGGATTCCTCACAGCAATCAAGACCTTCATGACGACAACCAAGAGACCTGTGATACTGACCACTAGTGGTGTGTGTATATATACTGAATAATATGAATTCAATCTGTATTGAAAATTAACACGAAAACTGTCTTCAGATCCCTCCTTCAGTGCAAAATTTGACGGCGACTTTAAAGCGATCCTTTTTAAAACACCTTCAGTGGTAGGTAAAGCATCTAGGCACCATTGCGTCCCCTCAACTAATGTGCATGATATGATATGAAGCTGCTACTCCATTGTGTTTCTGTCTGTGTCATGCCCCCTCCCAGGTGAAGGTTTGCAGTTACCTGCAGCTGCTGTGTCTGGCTGAGAACGTAAGGACGGATCCTGGGGACTCACCTCTCTGGTGAGCGTGAACCAGGGAGACATCAGACGTAGCCTACTGCAGCTGCAGCTCTGGGTCTGCAGTGGAGGAGGACAAGTATCTCAGAGGGCAACCCCACTGAAGGACCCTGCAGGTGGTGTGTATGGAAGTGAGTAAGTGATGACTAACTATTAACTGACTAACTTCAATGGCTAGGTGTGTTGGTATATCACATGTATAGGGCGGCAGGTAGCTAAGTGGGTAAGAGCTGTGCCAGTAACCGAAAGGTCGCTGGTTCTAACCCGAGCCGACTAGGGTGAAAAATCTGTCGACGTGCCCTTAAGCAAGGCACTTAACCCTAATTGCTCCTGTAAGTCGCTCTGGATAAGAGCGTCTGCTAAATGACTAAAATGTAAAATGTAAAAAAATGTGAACCCTTAGTTTTCTTGGTCCCTGTCAAGTCTTACAATTGAATCACTTGATTGTTTTGGTGAACCCTAGCTCTGGGTGTTGCTGAAGTGGAAGACAGTGCAGTGGGTGAAAATACTTCTCCCCACCATCCTCCCTGTGACGTGGGCTGCACTCAGAGCATGCTGGGGCTCCTGAACTCTGACCACAGCCATGACCTGCAGACCACTCTAAAGCACGTAACTCAGAGGCCCTGTGGCCTCACAATACTGATCCACAGGGATTTAAAGAACTTTAACTAGATGAACATCCAATGCTTTTATTCAGGTAACAACATTGAATGACAGTCTAACTGTATGAGGTGCCTTTCTCTTTGATTCCTCAGTGCCAATCCTGGGCTAAACCAGACATTATCAAGCTGATGGAGATCCTTACTTAGAGCTGGAGGAGAGGTGTAGCTCTGCTCTACTCAAACCTGGAGCTCCTCCTTCCCAGCCCAGTCCTCTCCTCACTGCAAAGAAAACGACTCGCCCTAGGCTTCAGAGTGAGCCAACACCCCCCTGACATCCACCCCCCACCCTCAGATCCCACTGATCCTGGATCAGACCAGTCCAGTTAAGGTGTCCTCTGGCTCCAGGCTGAGGAGAAAGAAATGTGTGCCAATGATTCCAGATCAGCTCACAGCATGTTAGTAAAGCCTTACAGAGCCTCACTGTCACAGAGGAGGACTCATCCAAGTACATCAAATATTACTGAGACTGTTAATGACAAACTTCTAACTGAGAAGAAGGCAGATGGGTTGGTGTACCACTGCTTAGGTGCAATAACTGACTTTATGGACCTCATGTCCTTCATTGATATCTCTCTACCGAGTGAGTGTCCACATAAGGCAGGTCCATGCAGGCCAGGGGCTTTTCTCTGGACAGGGGCAGAGATTAAGGATGGACTGCTAGATGAGATGAGAGAGGAGGATCAGGGCTCCTGGAGGTGGGGTTGTGGAGAGGACATTGGAGATCAAGGCTGCAGTGAGGGCATGGGCTTCCAGAGGTGCCTAGCCAGGGTGTCTGGGGTCTGGACTGGATCCCAGAGGCTGGAGGGGGAGCAGAGGGGGAGGGGTGATGGAGAAACTCACCCCTTCCTGTCGCCCCCCACACAGACAGGGTTTCAGGGTCAGTCAGACCACTTCCTGTGATCCTAGGTGATTGCAGTCTCCTGAGTGTTCTATCTATCTGGGTATTTTTTTCACTCTGTAAGAAATGCATTGGTGGCTAAATTACCATTCTTATGTGAAGTTGGCACTCAAGTTGGTAATGTTGTACAATTTGGTTCAAACGGCTAGTCAGAAATTAGCATTATTGCAAACAAAACCTTCTGATATTACGTTACACTGAATATAACTTTCATTGTAAAGCTCCAGTTCCATTGAGTCACTGTGGTATCTGAACATCAGTTTGTCTTCCAGCATGGTCCAAAGGAGATATGACATCATCAGAACCGTCCTCTCAAGCAGAGCCTTCTGCACATTGGGAAGCAAGCAGGCTGTTGCCGTGGACTACCTGCCTGTCCTCCGCACCATCTGCCAATCAGAGAGAACTCAGGAACAGGGCCAAGGCAGGTGAGTCAATACACTGCATGAGAGCAGGAGGTGCACCTTATTCATTTCTACCAAGAGAAAACAAAGTTGGACCAAAAGCAGTTATAATTAAATAAGATTGCTTAGATGACTTAAAATGACCGATTTGTTGTATGAATGCTGTTTCTTTTTCTCCTAGGTTTCCGCATTACCTCAGCAGTACTCACCTGGGCCTCCCTAAGGCCACTGTGAGACTCCTTGCAGATTATTTCCCATGACAATGACCATTGAAGTCAGCAAGACTACACAAACAGATCTGAAACTACTAGGCAACATGTCTGGCTCTCTACACTGCATAACAGGGAGGTTAATGCTATCATCTCCTATGTTAATGACTTATGATTTAGTGAATGTAGCCCATATGTGTTTTCATGATAGTTTGCTGTATATCTATTATACTGTACATTCATTCATGCTTATTACTTTTTTTTTTAAATATGAATTGAATGAGTGAGACGTTTAGGTTTCTACTGTATGCATTCAAAATGTATATTAACTGATGAAATCCTATTTTTATATATTTATGCATAACAAAATAAAAACATGTATTTGTTACTTTTTATTTCACTCAGGTTCAGTGAGGTGGTGTTTAAAATCTGAGAGGTATTTCAGAGTCAGAAGACATTATAAACATTTGTCCATAAAGATACAGATGCAGGTGGTCGCATGTGACATATCACTGTACACATTCAAGCCTGTTCTGCTTTACTATTGTCCCTGACAACATTTCTATTCATGGGAAAGTGAAGAAAACATGAGGTGTGGTGTCTGTATGAGGGGAGGCTTGAGTTCAGCTGTGGGGCCTGAACTGAGACCTCAAGTGCAATACCATCTGAGTGTACAGGTTGGAAGTGTTGTAGTATACATTTAAATATAAGATAGCATCAACTTCCATCAAGCCTCCAATATGCATGTCTCTCAGGGTAGCTCTGTGACCTTTGACCCCACCAGGTCACACATACTGTACACAGTCAACCGGTCTTTGTCTCTGGTGAAAATGGAGCATGGAAATTGTCTCTAACATTAACTCGATTCACTGAGCAGCTCGTAAAACGCCACAGCCTGCAAAATGGCGTCACACAGCTCCTCCCCCCGACTCCGCCCACCCATCTGGAAGGAGTTCCTGTATTTCACCAACAGGTTGTGAGGGAATGTCACCCTCGGAATCTTCTGAGTCACTGACTCCGTCATCATCTGTCGCACCGTCTGGGCCCCGCTGGTGCGTGACTCGCCCACCATGAGGTCAAAATGGCGGCCGACGGCGGTGCGCATCATGTTGAGCACCTTGGGTGGAGCGGTGATGTCAGGCTGGGTGTAGCGGGGCTCCAACAGGGCGAACAGCATAGCCTCCACTGTACGCATGTGAGCCATTACCGGGTACAGGGCGGTGTTCTGGAGGGAGATGGACGGCTTTTCCACAACGAAGAAGTCAGCCGTGGGGAGGTGGGATACCACACTGAAATCTGGTGATGTTATGGCACATAATGAGATGTGATTCAGTACAGGAGTTAGGCTATTTGGATATTACAGTCAATGATTGTGCACCTAAGCTGCAACCTAGCCCTGAGACATGGCTGTAGACTGACAACATAGTCATGCCTCAGGGCTAACCTACTTAAACAAATGCAAGAATACCTCGGTCGGAAACATTCAACTTACGTCATCCAAGTAGGCAGAAGCCATGTAGGTTCCCTTCAGGAAGTTGTGGCAATCCTCATGTTGCCACTCCAACACGTTCATGCCACGATCCACGTGCGCCCAGGCTATTTTATTCACTCCACACACAATAGACACTATGGTATTTGCTTCCTGGAAGAAAGACAAAAATGGATTAATACACATGTAATAACACTGACATGTAGTATTTTTGTGCTGACGTGACTGAGGGGTACAGACAGCGGTGACTGACCCTGTGGGCTGCTCTACCACCTGTGTCATCAACGTCCAGACCTCAAGGCCATCACTCTAGCTAAATCATCTTACCTCTAGCCAGGTCCTTTCCACTTCTGGTCTGATGAACTTGGCAAGCTGGACCTTTACTTTTCTTTTCTCTCTTCTCCGGAGGGTTGAGGATGGAGTTGAAGACAATGACAGCACTTTTTGTGTTTCAGAAGCGGCACATTTATGACGCTTTCGAGATTTTTTAAAAGGTCCATTTCTAGTCCTGTATTCCACAATGTTGACAGACTTGCGGCCACGAAGGAGCTTGACAGCGGCGAGTTCCGACTCTGCCGCATTGTTGAGGAGCTGCAGAATGACATCTCGCTGCTCTGACGTGTAGTATGCGTCCAGCGACTTGTTGTCATCATTGCAAGGAGTAATAGAAGAAGAGAGGGTGCCATTCAGGGTTTCAAAGCCTGCTACTGGGATCCGACTCCTCCAGCAGCACGTGCAGTTGAGATATCGGAATTCTAGTTCGGGGAGCGAGCCCTGGGGTAGGTAGAATAAGCCATACTGCCCTGCAAGAATAGAGGGAAACATACAATAGGTGCGGAAAATACATTGCGAGTGATTGAACGAATGACATGAACACCCCTCATTACAAACACAAGAACCAGCTAACAAATAGCACCGGACAAAATTGTAATTAAGAAGTTACGAGAGACTTGACGGCTTGAATAAAACATTTGTGTATACCTCTCCGGGCGACTAATGACATAAATCGCCTTGCAACCCACATTGTAATCGTGGTTTTAGAGGTAATTCATCTTCTAAACATCAATGCAGGTTACAAAACTTTGCCCTTTAGTTGTTCGCCGGTCTCACTCGATGCAGAAACAAGGATCATGCATAATTTGTTCCTAGGCACTTTATGTTCCCCTCGCTCTCCAGGTTCTTTATGCTGCTGTGAGATCTCACTGACTTTCATCTCAAGTGCAAACTTCTTCAAAAGCTGACTTCGTTTTTATTAAGATATTTATTTAGTTACATTTCAATATGAATATGAATAAATGTTGGTGACATTATTTAAACATTAGATATTATCTCGATATATTTGTTGGAATATAGACCATACAATCAATTACGGTAGTTTTTCTTAGATATTACTATTCTGTCAGGCTTACTTGTCTTTTATAAATAATGCGTAATATGGTAACGCCTTTTTCACTTCCCCTGCTCATTGTTATTTGAATAGTGAGTGTTTGAGTGGAGAACAATAAACTTAATGTTGCTATGCCAGTGAGAAAAGGAAACATCGGGCCAGTGAGCGCGGTCAGTGCAACAACAAAGAGAAACATTTCTGACACCTGTTGTAGAAGTAATACATTTTAACTTAATGAAAAGGCATGGACCTACGTAAAATAAGCAATTTGTTTGTTGGGACTTGATTGAGGCAGAAGAACAGTAGATTTACTTATGGCAAGTTCGGAGAGAAATAAGAAGATTCTGCTTGATCTGGTGAAACAGCCCAGCAACGACCATTGTGCCGACTGTGGGGCCTCTGGTAAGTTATATTTCATAAAAGTACATGTTAAACCATGTTTGATAGCCTCTAACATTTGACATGTTTAGGCTACCATTGTGGCTAGGATATGATACAGATAGGAACTGTAAAACAAAAAGTTTAAAGTAGTGAAATATTGAAGGACTCCCCCAAACAGAAGCTGTGTGACTATTTCATATTGATGATATACTATTTCAGTGTGGTTGTCTATTGTTCATAGAATGTGGAGCATGAGAAAAAAACCTAAGCCATGTAAGACATGTGAGTTGTATGTGATGTGGTTGTCTCACCTAGCTATCTTCCAAGATGAATGCACTAACTGTAAGTCGCTCTGGATAAGAGCGTCTGCAAAATTACTCAAATGTAAAAATGATTACAACCATGGCATGTTTTAAATAACCTATTTTGGGGGGAAGTTACAGTTTATTCAGTCAATGATTACAGTGGTTCCTCCTTTCAGTAACTCTCAACAGCCAACCTGAGAAAAAACAACCAATCAAGGCGTGACATACTACAAAGTCCAATATACTGTATAGTGGCCTCCCTCATTGTTCGCAAACTATAGCAACATGGTTCAAAGGTATGTACAGGCTGCAAACTTTCAAGTGTCTGATTGAGGACAGTATCATATTACTGCAATTCACAGAGCCCTGGGCTCGTACAAACTTGGTGTGTTTGTATGTGTGAACTGTTCCGGGGACACATCGGGACTTGCCTGCGATGTTTGAAAGTCCATACCTTGGATTTCTGGGATGATTCCCCAGTGGAGGTACAGTTTGACTGTTCAGTATGTGGCCCTTAGTTAGTACGGTTGACCATTACAACTTGAAGGATAATCTCAAGAGCACAATGATAGCTTCAACCCTTTGCTTTTAGAGTGTGTTATTAGGCATATTGAGTGCATGATATGATATTATTATGTAAGAACACCTATTAGTGTTTCGTAATTGTAGTTTGTGGAAGACAAGGGGTAACGCTGCAGCCAATGCCTTCTATGAGAAGTGGTGTTCCACCATTCCCAGCTACCCGTGGCCACAGGGAGGGATGACTGTGTGTGAGTGGGACTATCAATCTTGTCTTCATTCACTTCACTCTGTTGAGATGAGGTGTAGCAATTGTG
>NW_025534027.1:0-32500 GCF_020615455.1 Coregonus clupeaformis
AGGCGGCCATTTTGGGGGCACCGGGGTTACAGTTACCTAACGTAGCCTTGGTCAAATCAAATCAAATCAAATCAAATCAAATTTTATTGGTCACATGCGCCGAATACAACAAGTGCAGACATTACAGTGAAATGCTTACTTACAGCCCTTAACCAACAGTGCGTTTATTTTAAACAAAAAAGTAAGAATAAAACAACAACAAAAAAAAAAAAAAAGTGTTGAGAAAAACAAAGAGCAGAAGTAAAATAAAGTGACAGTAGGGAGGCTATATATACAGGGGGGTAACGGTGCAGAGTCAATGTGCAGGGGGCACCGGCTAGTTGAGGTAGTTGAGGTAATATGTACATGTGGGTAGAGTTAAAGTGACTATGCATAAATACTTAACAGAGTAGCAGCAGCGTAAAAAGGATGGGGTTGGGGGCAGTGCAAATAGTCCGGGTAGCCATGATTAGCTGTTCAGGAGTCTTATGGCTTGTGGGTAGAAGCTGTTGAGAAGTCTTTTGGACCTAGACTTGGCACTCCGGTACCGCTTGCCGTGCGGTAGCAGAGAGAACAGTCTATGACTAGGGTGGCTGGAGTCTTTGACAATTTTGAGGGCCTTCCTCTGACACCGCCTGGTATAGAGGTCTTGGATGGCAGGGAGCTTTGCCCCAGTGATGTACTGGGCCGTACGCACTACCCTCTGTAGTGCCTTGCGGTCAGAGGCCAAGCAGTTGCCATACCAGGCGGTGATGCAACCAGTCAGGATGCTCTCGATGGTGCAGCTGTAGAATTTTTTGAGGATCTGAGGACCCATGCCAAATCTTTTAGTCTCCTGAGGGGGAATAGGCTTTGTCGTGCCCTCTTCACGACTGTCTTGGTGTGCTTGGACCATGATAGTTCGTTGGTGATGTGGACACCAAGGAACTTGAAGCTCTCAACCTGTTCCACTACAGCCCCGTCGATGAGAATGGGGGCGTGCTCAGTCCTCTTTTTTCCTGTAGTCCACAATCATCTCCTTTGTCTTGGTCACGTTGAGGGAGAGGTTGTTGTCCTGGCACCACACGGCCAGATCTCTGACCTCCTCCCTATAGGCTGTCTCATCGTTGTCGGTGATCAGGCCTACCACTGTTGTGTCGTCGGCAAACTTAATGATGGTGTTGGAGTCGTGCCTGGCCATGCAGTCATGGGTGAACAGAGAGTACAGGAGGGGGACTGAGCACGCACCCCTGAGGGGCCCCCGTGTTGAGGATCAGTGTGGCAGATGTGTTGTTGCCTACCCTTACCACCTGGGGGCGGCCCGTCAGGAAGTCCAGGATCCAGTTGCAGAGGGAGGTGTTTAGTCCCAGGATCCTTAGCTTAGTGATGAGCTTAGAGGGCACTATGGTGTTGAATGCTGAGCTGTAGTCAATGAATAGCATTCTCACGTAGGTGTTCCTCTTGTCCAGGTGGGGAAAGGGCAGTGTGGAGTGCGATAGAGATTGCATCATCTGTGGATCTGTTGGGGCGGTATGCAAATTGGAGTGGGTCTAGGGTTTCTGGGATTATGCTGTTGATGTGAGCCATGACCAGTCTTTCAAAGCACTTCATGGCTACAGACGTCAGTGCCACGGGTCGGTAGTCATTTAGGCAGGTTATCTTAGAGTTCTTGGGCACGGGGACTATGGTGGTCTGCTTGAAACATGTTGGTATTACAGACTCGGTCAGGGACATGTTGAAAATGTCAGTGAAGACACTTGCCAGTTGGTCAGCACATGCTTCGGAGTACACGCCTGGTAATCCGTCCTGGCCCAGCGGCCTTGTGAATGCTGACTTGCTTAAAAGTCTTACTCACATCGGCTACGGAGAGCGTGATCACATAGTCGTCCGGAACAGCTGGTGCTCTCGTGCATGCTTCAGTGTTGCTTGCCTCGGCGGCATAGAAGTGGTTTAGCTCGTCTGGTAGGCTTGTGTCACTGGGCAGCTCGCGGCTGTGCTTCCCTTTGTAGTCTGTAATAGTTTTCAAGCCCTGCCACATCCGACGAGCGTCAGAGCCAGTGTAGTATGATTCAATCTTAGACCTGTATTGACTCTTTGCCTGTTTGATGGTTCGTCGGAGGTCATAGCGGGATTTCTTATAAGCTTCCGGTTAGAGTCCCGTTCCTTGAAAGCGGCAGCTCTACCCTTTAGCTCAGTGCGGATGTTGCCTGTAATCCATGGCTTCTGGTTGGGGTATGTACGTACGGTCACTGTGGGGGCGACATCATCGATGCACTTATTGATGAAGCCAGTGACTGATGTGGTGTACTCCTCAATGCTGTCTGAAGAATCCCGGAACATGTTCCAGTCTGTGCTAGCAAAACAGTCCTGTAGCTTGGCATCTCGTCATCTGACCACTTTTTATTAACCGAATCACTGGTGCTTCCTGCTTCAGTTTTTGCTTATAAGCAGGAATCAGGAGGATAGAGTTATGGTCAGATTTGCCAAATGGAGGCGAGGAGAGCTTTGTATGCGTCTCTGTGTGTGGAGTAAAGGTGGTCTAGAGTTTTTTTCCTCTGGTTGCACATTTGACATGCTGGTAGAAATTAGGTAGAACGGATTTAAGTTTCCCTGCATTAAAGTCCCGGCCACTAGGAGCGCTGCATCTGGATGAGCGTTTTCCTGTTGATTAATGGCCTTGTACAACTCATTCAGTGCAATCTTAATGCCAGCATTGGTTTGTGGTGGTAAATAGACAGCTATGAAAAATATAGCTGAAAACTCTCTTGGTAAATAGTGTGGTCTACAGCTTATCATAAGATACTCTACCTCAGGCGAGCAAAACCTCGAGACTTCCTTAGTATTTGATTTTGTACACCAGCTGTTGTTTACAAATATACAGAGACCGCCACCCTTTGTCTTACCCGAGCCAGCCGTTCTGTCCTGCCGATGTAGCGTGTAGCCTGCTAGCTGAATGGTATCATTGTTGTCGTTCAGCCACGACTCAGTGAAACATAAGATATTACAGTTTTTAATGTCCCGTTGGTAGGATAACCGTAATCTTAAATCGTCAATTTTATTCTCAAAAGATTGAACGTTGGCTAATAGTATTGATGGGAGAGGCAGTTTACTCGCTCGCCAGTCGGATCCTCACAAGGCACCCCGACCTACGTCCCACGATATCTCCGTCTCTTCCTCAGGCGAATGACGGGGATCTGGGCCTTGCCGGGTGTCTGTAGAATATCCTTCGGCGTCCGACTCGTTGAAGAAAAAAGTCTTCGTCCAATGCGAGGTGAGTAATCGCTGTCCTGATATCCAGAAGCTCTTTTTGGTTATAAGAGACGATGGCATAAACATTATGTACAAAATAAATTACAAATAACGCGGAAAAACACACATAATAGTACAATTGGTTAGAGGGCTGTAAAACGGCAGCCATCTTCTCCGGCGCTGTTTATGTTCCTCACCGTGTCTGAGTCAGCGGGGCATTCCTGGACCACGATGCTGATGGTCTCGTTGGGCAGCTGGGTCACGATGTAGGAGGTGGCCTTGTAGATGGCCACGCTGTTACCATCAAACGTGATCACGTTCAGGTCGGGGAACACTGAGCAGCGACCTGGAGGAGACAGGACAACACCAGTGAGAAACAGGACACTACGAGTGAGAAACGCTTGACGGGGAGGGTGGGTGTGTGTGTGTGTGCGTGTGTGTGCGCATCAGTGGAGGCTGGTGGGAGGAGCTATAGGAGGACGGGCTCGTTGTAATGGCTGGAATGGAATTAATGGAACGGTATTAAAACCATTGAAACCACATTTGACTCCCTTCCTTTTATTCCATTCCAGCCGTTACAACGAGTCCTCCTATAGCTCCTCCCACCAGCCTCCACTGGTGGGCGTGTGTGTGTGTGTGTCTGCTCCTGTAAATGTGTGCAGGCTAGCAGTTGTCCTCACATGGGCAGTCCCACTGCGGGCAGCACTTGTCCCCGTTGACCAGGACGGCGAAGCCGAGCAGGCCGCAGTTAGGAGGGGTGGAGTTATACAGGCAGTTCTGGGACATGTTGAATAGGACCAGCTGGCCGCTCACACAGAGGTACTTGGTACACTCATCTACGATCTCCGAATAGGGAGGCTGAGAGGGGAAAGAACAACAGTTACTACAGGAACAGACTGAACAACGTGCTATACAGTTTACTGAACGAAAACAAAGAAAAATCAAGACGTTCACGAGAGTTAAACCATGTACGAACAAGCAGTTAGAAGACTGTAGAGAGTTAGTAAACAGGGTAGTAGGCTGAGACGACTAGGGTAGTAACAATAATAATAATAATATGCCACTAAGCAGACGCTTTTATCCAAAGCGACTTACAGTCATGCGTGCATACTTTTTTGTGTATGGGTGGTCCCGGGGATCGAACCCACTACCCTGGCGTTACAAGCGCCGTGCTCTACCAGCTGAGCTACAGAGGACCACTAGTAGTCTGAGACGACTGAGCCTACAGAGAGGCCTGGACTTTTCAGATAGTCACAAGGATGAGCCTACATAGGGAAGAGCTCTCGTCTAGACGGACAGAGGAGAAGAGAGGAAAGGAGAGAGGACTTGGTATACTCACAGTACACATCCTAGTTGAGGACACTGCCATGGATGTAGTAACCTCTGCTGTAGGTCCGACACGCTCTGTCGTGGTATATGGCGACACTACCGATGGTGACGTGGTTGTCTCTGATGAGGTATACGGGGACACTGGTGATAGCAATGGAGTCTTTGGTGTAGTGGTGTCTACGCTGTCCACTCTCTCTGGCTCTGTAGTGGAGGGCGGGGTGGCAGTCGGGGTCAAGGCGGGGACTGAGGAAGCTGCTGTCACCTCTGGTGTGACCTTCGGTGTGACCCCTGGAGTGGCTGCGACCTCTGTAGAGGTCAGCAGGTCAGGCGAAGGAGTCCTTGTTGTTGTTGTTGTTGTGCCCCCAGTGGCTGCTGGAGTTACCCCTGTCTCTCTGGTGGTGGATGGTACTATTCCTTCTGGTGTAGTCGTGGTGGATGTGGATGGTTCTGCGGTCACTCCTGTGGGTCCTGTGGGGACCGCGGTCATGCTGGGAACGCGGAACAGAAGCGGTTGGGTTGTGCCAGTGCCGGTTGGACCGCACCGCTGCTAACGTCTGCTGCATATTCTGTGGTTCTGGCAGTGGTGAACGGTTTTGGTCGTGGTACAGCGGTCGTGGTCGGAACAACCGCTGAGACGGTGGCTGTGCCCAGGCTAGGAGGAGCGACTGTAGGAGGACCGGGTGTGGTCGTCGCTGTCGGAACCCCCGGAACTGCCGGAGTCCTTGCGTCTACAGTTACCCTATCAGTGCTCGGTCTGGCGGTGGACCTCACCGTTGTGGCGGTTCTGGATGTCGTCATGGGAACCCTGCCTGTTGTTGTCCTGTGTGTTGTTGTCATTGGTCTGTGGGTGGTCTCGGTCGTTGAGGGGGCTGCGGTAGTGGAGACCACTTTAGAAGTAGACACCACTCTGGTAGTGACTCTCTCTGGGTGGCTAGTGGGTCTGGGGGCTGACGTGGAGGAGGCGGAGGAGGTGGTGGTTGTGGTCACTGGACCAGACCAGGAAGAAGTTGGTTCTTGTGTAGTTGTTGTGGCAGTGGTAGAGGATACCTCCACCCTTCCTGTATCCGGAGGGACGCTAGTGGTCTCTGTTAGCGGTCGGATGGTCACCGGTCTGATGGCAGTGGTCACTGGGACACCAGGTAAAGGTGTGATGGTGGTCGTATGGACACCAGTTAAAGGTGGGACAGTTGTTGTGGGGATCGTGGGGGTGAGAGGTAACGCTGGTTCCCCAGGTACACCAGGTACGGTTGGGGGTTCGGGTGTCGCAGGAGGTCTCTCTGTCCTGGAGGTTGAAACAGCGGAGGTTGAAGTCTCGGCCGGAGCTGTGGTGGTTTTGGCAGTGGTCGTCACGGTAACTGAGGTTGTTGTGGTGATGCCTGGCTCCGTAGATGTAGCAACAGGGTGAAGTGCATCAGTGGTGGTAGTGGAGATGACATGGTGTGGAGAGACCACTAGTTCTGTACTGACGTCAGGTTTCACTGGGACCTCAGGTGTGGTTACCCTCTCTGTACTAGAGATAGGGGTGGAAGGAGTGGAGGGGATGGAGGGGGTGGAGGAGGTTTCGCTGTGGGGGGGCCTCCAAGGCTCCGTGGTCTTCAGTGTGGTGTGGGGCTGGGTCGTTACGGTCCCTACAGCCACTGGTGTTCCTGGCACGGTCGTGGTGGTCTCTGTTGCTGAAACCGGTGATACAGGTGATGTGGTTGAGGTTGTGGTTGGGACCACTGCTCCTGTTGTGGTCGAGACGGAAGGAGAGGTGAAGGTGGTCTGGGTGGACTCTGTGGTCGAGATGGAAGGAGAGATGGAGAGGGTGGTCTGGGTGGATTCTGTGGTCGTTACCACAGCCTCTGGAGGTTTGGCGGTCGTACCAGAGATTTCTGGTGGGATGGGTTGAGTTGTTGTGGTTCGTACGGTCGGGGGACGGGCAGTAGTTGTAGTGGTCAGTCTCCAGTCCACATCTTTGGTTGGGTATGCGGTTGTGGTTGTGTGTTCTGTGGTTCTCTCAGTGGTTGGAACACCGCCGGACCAGGAAGTCCTTTCAGTGTAGGCCGTAGCTGTTGTTCTCGGTTGAGATGTTGCTGTCACCGTGTCTGTGACCATCACAGGTGCGACTACAGCCGTCGTCATGGTTGTACGGGTCGTTGCCAAGGGTTCCGATGTTGCCGTGGAGACCGGTGCTCTCGTTGTTTTCTTGGTTGCTGCCGGCTGTTCTGAGGTGGGGCCGGTTGATATTGTCGTTGTCGTTAGCAGCATGGGAACAGTGGTGGTAGTCGGTAGCTCGGGAACATGAGTTGTGGATGTCCTCAGCTCTTTAGGGGAGGTGTGAACGGTCTTCTCTGTGGTTACCGTGGAGACGAGTGGTGGTGTTGTCTCTGGGCGTATGGACGGTGTAGTTCCGAGGGTAGTGAAAGGGGTGACTGGTGAGGTTGATAATGTGGTGTGTTTTGAAGTGGGTTCTGGTGGTGGTGGTGTTGTTACGGTGTGAACGGTGGAGGTCGGTGAGAGAGAGGGTACTATGGTAACGGCTGTAGTCGATACACCAGGAGGGAGGGCTTCGGTTGTTGTTGTCTCCGTTGTCTCCACAGTTACAGGTTTTGTGCTTGTCTCTGTGGGTGCACCAGGGGTGGTTATAGAGGCTGTAGTCCTGGCTGTAGTCCTGGCTGTAGTCCTAGCTGTGTCCCTGGGTGTCTCTGAGACTGTGGTTGGCCGTGGACTAGAGGTGGTTGAGACTGGAGCCACCGTGTCTCCTGGACGTGTGGTGGCCTTGGTGGTCACCCTGGTGGGGGGGACTGGTATTGCAGGCAGGGTGCTGGTCTGAGTAGGCCCCACGGTGGAGCTTATCCAGGGGCCCATGACAGTGGATGGAGGGGGGCTGGTGAATGTGGTGTCTGTAGGCCCTGGGCGTAGAGAGGGCCTGGTAGTGGAGGACGTGAGCCAGAACAAAGCTGTGATAGAGAAGGGGACCTGGCTTGTCCTCTCTGTGCTGGGGCCTACGGGGCTGAGAGTGGAGCTGGGGGCCCCGCTCGTCCTCTCTGTACTGCCTGCTGTAGTGGAGGGTAAGGCTGGAGTCTTCACTGTAGATACAACCTCCGCCCCCTCCACCACCTCAGGTCTGACTGTAGTGGCCAGGGATGGAGTTGGGGGTGATGCTGCTGCGCTGGTCCCCTCTGGAGTCGGTACGGCTGATGAAGAGGTGCTGGGTGGAACCACCTTATCAGTCACTGTGGTCGGTACCTTAGCAGAGGTGGTCAGAGCATCCAAAGCAGAAGTTGAAACAGTACGAGTGGTGGTGGTGGCTGCAGTGGTGGGGCCTGTGCCTGAAGGGGGTGGTGGTGTAGGGAGGCTGAATGGAGGTGGTGGTGGAGGGGGCCAGGGGGACCCGGGGTGCTGGGGGAGGGGGTGGAGCGTGCCGTGGCGAGGCCAGGGCTAGCCGGGCTGCTGGTGGTGGTGGTTGTAGTGGTGGCTGAAGGAGTGACAGCTGCAGGTGTTGACTCAACGCTACTGACCGTAGTGATGGGCTGCACAGCAACTGGTGGCTTAATGCCTAGAGCACAAACAATGAAACAACTGTTAGATAACCACTGCTGCTGGCCTAGGGAGATAGAGAGGGAGAGAGAGAGAGAGAGAGAGAGAGAGCAGAGAGAGAGAGAGAGAGAGAGAGAGAGAGAGAGAGAGAGAGAGAGAGAGAGAGAGAGAGAGAGAGAGAGAGGGCAGAGAGAGAGAGAGAGAGAGAGAGAGAGAGGAGAGAGAGAGAGAGAGACAGAGAGAGAGAGAGACAGAGAGAGAGAGAGAGAGACAGAGAGAGAGAGAGAGAGAGAGAGAGAGAGAGAGAGAGAGAGAGAGAGAGAGAGAGAGAGAGAGAGAGAGAGAGAGAGAGAGAGAGAGAGAGAGAGAGAGAGAGAGAGAGAGAGAGAGAGAGAGAGAGAGAGAGAGAGAGAGAGAGAGAGAGAGAGAGAGAGAGAGAGAGAGAGAGAGAGAGAGAGAGAGAGTAGCAGAAGGAGAGTGATCCATTCCTCCCCTGTGGCCAAACTTCAACCACACAGCACATGGCTCATGTTGATGTTAGATTAGAGTTGTTCAACCACACAGCACATGGCTCATGGTTCATGTTGATGGTAGACTAGATTGTTGATCTTGATTAAACAGATGTTGGTTGTGAATATCTCAGCGTCTCAGAAATGTGATACGATACTGTAATTATCTTGTTATGTATTCAGAGATCTTGAGATAAGCCCAATAACACGTGCACGGGGTATGTTTCATGTGACCTTTACATGTATGAGTGGGTTGTTGACTCCTTTCTAAAAACAAGGATATCCTCTAAATCTAAATATATTTGTATCTGTCCCACAACACTTTACAAAACCCCTAATATGAGGAGAGGAGAGGAGAGGAGAGGAGAGGAGAGGAGAGGAGAGGAGAGGAGAGGAGAGGAGAGGAGAGGAGAGGAGAGGAGAGGAGAGGAGAGGAGAGGAGAGGAGAGGAGAGGAGAGGAGAGGAGAGGAGAGGAGAGGAGAGGAGAGGAGAGGAGAGGAGAGAAGAGAAGAGAAGAGAAGAGAAGAGAAGAGAAGAGAAGAGAAGAGAAGAGAAGAGAAGAGAAGAGAAGAGAAGAGAAGAGAAGAGAAGAGAAGAGAAGAGAAGAGAAGAGAAAAGCAGAGCGAGACGAGATGAAACAAGAAAATAATCAGAAGAGAATCAGAAAAGATACTGATACTCACAGTCTTCAACATGGACACATCTCTGAGTGACCTCATCCAGCACCATGTGACCAGGACACAGAGGCAGACATCCCTCCACTCTATAGAGAAACACACAGCTCTGAAAACTACTGCCAGCAACTCTATACAGTAGCATCACATTTCATGTACAGTGTATAGAAACAAGTGATTCCAAAAGGGTTCTTTGGCCCCATAGGAGAAACCCATAAGAGAACCCCATAGGACAGCCCCATAGGACAGCCCCATAGGACAGCCCCATAGAACCCCATAGGAGAACCCCATAGAAGAACCCCATAGGACAACCCCATTGGAGAACCCCATAGGAGAAGCCCATAGGAGAACCCCATAGGACAGCCCCATAGGAGAACCCCATAGGAGAACCCCACAGGACAGCTCCATAGAACCCCATAGGAGAACCCCATAGAAGAACCCCATAGGACAGCCCCATATGACAACCCCATAGGAGAGCCCCACAGGAGAACCCCATAGGAGAACCCCATAGGAGAACCCCATAGGACAGCCCCATATGACAACCCCATAGGACAGCCCCACAGGAGAACCCCATAGGAGAACCCCATAGGAGAACCCCATAGGACAGCTCCATAACCCTTTTAGGTCCTAGATAGCACCTTTGTTTTCTAAAAGTGTGGAAAAACACTATTGTTGTGACAGATGGACAGATATAGAGTAGTTGTGATAAATATGATATGTACTGATATTGTCTTTGTTGATGTTGTTAGAACAAATGTATTCTATGTGAATATGTAAACCTGTCTTTTCAGTATGTCCTACAATAAAAATGTTACAAAAGAGTAATACTATTCTGAGTGATGTATTAAAATCTGTGGAAGATATCAGATTACTGCAAAACAAATATCTCAGAGTGTTGTTTGTACTGTAGCCGACTGACTGACTGACTGACTGACTGACTGGCTGACTGGCTGGTTGGCTGGCTGACTGACTGGCTGACTGGCTGACTAGTTGGCTGACTGGCTGACTGGCTGACTAGTTGGCTGACTGGCTGACTGGCTGACTAGATGGCTGACTGGCTGACTGGCTGACTGACTGACTGGTTGGCTGACTGGCTGGTTGGCTGGCTGACTGGCTGACTGGCTGACTAGATGGCTGACTGGCTGACTGGCTGACTGACTGACTGGTTGGCTGACTGGCTGGTTGGCTGGCTGGCTGACTGGCTGACTAGTTGGCTGGCTGGCTGACTGGCTGGCTGACTGACTGGCTGGTTGGCTGGCTGGCTGACTGACTAGTTGGCTGACTGGCTGACTGGCTGACTGACTGACTGACTGGTTGGCTGACTGGCTGGTTGGCTGGCTGGCTGACTGGCTGACTGGCTGACTGGCTGACTGGCTGACTGACTGACTGGTTGGCTGACTGGCTGGTTGGCTGGTTGGCTGACTGGCTGACTGGCTGACTAGTTGGCTGACTGGCTGACTGACTGACTGGTTGGCTGACTGGCTGGTTGGCTGGCTGGCTGACTGGCTGACTGGCTGACTAGATGGCTGACTGGCTGACTGGCTGACTGACTGACTGGTTGGCTGACTGGCTGGTTGGCTGGCTGGCTGACTGGCTGACTGGCTGACTAGTTGGCTGGCTGGCTGACTGGCTGACTGACTGACTGGTTGGCTGACTGGCTGGTTGGCTGGCTGGCTGACTGGCTGACTGGCTGACTAGTTGGCTGACTGGCTGACTGGCTGACTGACTGACTGGTTGGCTGACTGGCTGGTTGGCTGGTTGGCTGACTGGCTGACTGGCTGACTAGTTGGCTGACTGGCTGACTGGCTGACTGACTGACTGGTTGGCTGACTGGCTGGTTGGCTGGCTGGCTGACTGGCTGACTGGCTGACTAGTTGGCTGACTGGCTGACTGACTGACTGGTTGGCTGGTTGGCTGGCTGGCTGACTGGCTGACTGGCTGACTAGTTGGCTGGCTGGCTGACTGACTGGCTGACTGACTGACTGGTTGGCTGACTGGCTGACTGGCTGGTTGGCTGACTGGCTGGTTGGCTGACTGGCTGACTGACTGACTGGTTGGTTGGCTGACTGGTTGGCTGGTTGGCTGACTGGTTGGCTGGCTGGCTAGCTGGCTGGCTGACTGACTGACTGGTTGGCTGGTTGGTTGGCTGACTGGCTGGTTGGCTGACTGGCTGATTACACAATAGAGCTGGAGGCTTCACATTCACATGCTGTTAGGGAAGGTTTAGCCTCTGTCTATGATGGTGTAGTCCGCATCCCAAACGGCACCTTATCCCCTATATAGTGCACTACTTTTGACCAGAGGGCCCTGGCCTAAAGTAGTGCACTACATACAGAATAGGGTGCCATTTAGGAGGCACTCGTAGCGTCACTTTGTGCTGCCTTACTTTGGAATGGTGACACATGCCCCTCCAGAGGGGTCACTGCAGGTCCTGAAGCAGGGGCTGACACACGACTCATACCTCCACTGGCACTTAGGACCCGTAGGGGTGTCTGGACCAGGGCCTGAGGGAAAATACACACTTTACATAAAGTGTTGCACAATTGTATGGATGTGTGTGTGTGCGTGTGTGTGTGTGTGTATGTGTATGTGTATGTGTGTGTGCATATTGGTAAATGTTACAACCATCAATACTTTTCTGTTACTCTGATCCTCTGCTTCAAACCAGTAGCACACCAACAGAGAATGAAATATGGAAATAAGTATACTTGTGTTTATGAATTTCATAGTAAAGACAGTAGAAATGAAGTGAGTTGAGTTCTAGGCAGTCTGACAGTAGATACTGTGTCTTCTATAATACTATAACCATGTTTCACTGAATACAGGGGCTTGTAGTTTGACCTCCTGATCCTCCCTTCAGGTCTCCACTAGTTTTTTTATTTTTTTTTATTTAACCTTTATTTAACCAGGTAAACCAGTTGAGAACAAGTTCTCATTTACAACTGCGACCTGGCCAAGATAAAGCAAAGCAGTGCGATAAAAACAACAACACAGAGTTACATATGGGGTAAAACAAAACAAAGTAAAAATAAAATAAATAAGATAAATAAAAATACAACAGAAATACATATATATACAGTGTGTGCAAATTTAGCAAGTTATGGAGGTAAGGCAATAAAATAGGCTATAGTGCAAAATAATTACAATTAGTATTAACACTGGAATGATAGATGTGCAAGAGATGATGTGCAAATAGAGATACTGGGGTACAAATGAGCAAAATAAATAACAATATAGGGATGAGGTAGTTGGGCGGGTTAATTTCAGATGGGCTGTGTACAGGAGCAGTGATCGGTAAGGTGCTCTGAGAACTGATGCTTAAAGTTAGTGAGGGAGATAAGTGTCTCCAGCTTCAGAGATTTTTGCAATTTGTTCCAGTCATTGGCAGCAGAGAACTGGAAGGAATTGCGGCCAAAGGAGGTGTTGGCTTTGGGGATGACCAGTGAGATATACCCGCTGGAGCGCAGACTACGGGTGGGTGTTGCTATGGTGACCAATGAGCTAAGATAAGGCAGGGATTTGCCTAGCAGTGATTTATAGATGGCCTGGAGCCAGTGGGTTTGGCGACGAATATGTAGTGAGGACCAGCCAACAAGAGCGTACAGGTCACAGTGGTGGGTATTATATGGGGCTTTGGAGACAAAACGGATGGCACTGTGATAGACTACATCCAATTTGCTGAGTAGAGTGTTGGAGGCTATTTTGTAAATGACATCGCCGAAGTCAAGGATCGGTAGGATAGTCAGTTTTACGAGGGCATGTTTGGCAGCATGAGTGAAGGAGGCTTTGTTGCGAAATAGGAAACCGATTCTAGATTTAACTTTGGATTGGAGATTCTTAATGTGAGTCTGGAAGGAGAGTTTACAGTCTAACCAGACACCTAGATATTTGTAGTTGTCCACATACTCTAGGTCAGACCCGTCGAGTGTAGTGATTCTAGTCGGGTGGGCGGGTGCAAGCAGCGTTCGGTTGAAGAGCATGCATTTAGTTTTGCTAGTGTTTAAGAGCAGTTGGAGGCTACTGAAGGAGTGTTGTATGGAATTGAAGCTCGTTTGGAGGTTTGTTAACACAGTGTCCAATGAAGGGCCAGATGTATACAAAATGGTGTCGTCTGCATAGAGGTGGATCTGAGAGTCACCAGCAGCAAGAGCGACGTCATTGATATACACAGAGAAAAGAGTCGGCCCAAGAATTGAACCCTGTGGCACCCCCATAGAGACTGCCATAGGTCCAGACAACAGGCCCTCCGATTTGACACATTGAACTCTATCTAAGAAGTAGTTGGTGAACCAGGAGAGGCAGTCATTTGAGAAACCAAGGCTATTTAGTCTGCCAATAAGAATGTGACAGGGGAAGAAGGGGCTATCGAACCCCCGAGGCGATCGTCTGGACTCTGCCTAACCCCTCTGAACCTCTCCTGGTCGACTATCGTCTAGATTCTGCCTAACCCCTCTGGACTTCTCCTGGTCGACTATCACCTGGACTCTGCCTAACCCCTCTGGACCTCTCCTGGTCGACTATCGTCTAGATTCTGCCTAACCCCTCTGGACCTCTCCTGGTCGACTATCACCTGGACTCTGCCTAACCCCTCTGGACCTCTCCTGGTCAACTATTGTCTAGACTCTGCCTAATCCCTCTGGACCTCTCCTGGTCAACTATTGTCTAGACTCTGCCTAATCCCTCTGGGCCTCTCCTGGTCAACTATTGTCTAGACTCTGCCTAATCCCTCTGGACCTCTCCTGGTCAACTATTGTCTAGACTCTGCCTAATCCCTCTGGACCTCTCCTGGTCGACTATTGTCTGGACTCTGCCTAATCCCTCTGGACCTGTCCCGGTCAACTATCGTCTGGACTCGGCCTAACCCCTCTGGACCTCTCCTGGTCGACTACCGTCTAGACTGCCTAACCCCTCTGGACCTCTCCTGGTCGACTACCGTCTAGACTGCCTAACCCCTCTGGACCTCTCCTGGTCAACTATTATCTAGACTCTGCCTAATCCCTCTGGAACTCTCCTGGTCGACTATCGCCTGGACTCTACCTAACCCCTCTGGACCTCTCCTGGTCAACTATTGTCTAGACTCTGCCTAATCCCTCTGGACCTCTCCTGGTCGACTATCGTCTGGACTCTGCCTAACCCCTCTGGACCTTTCCTGGTCGACTATCACCTGGACTCTGCCTAACCTCTCTGGACCTCTCCTGGTCAACTATTGTCTAGACTCTGCCTAATCCCTCTGGACCTCTCCTGGTCGACTATTGTCTGGACTCTGCCTAATCCCTCTGGACCTGTCCCGGTCAACTATCGTCTGGACTCTGCCTAACCCCTCTGGACCTCTCCTGGTCAACTATTGTCTGGACTCTGCCTAACCCCTCTGAACCTCTCCTGGTCGACTATTGTCTGGACTCTACCTAACCCCTCTGAACCTCTCCTGGTCGACTATTGTCTGGACTCTGCCTAACCTCTCTGGACCTCTCCTGGTCGACTATTGTCTGGAATCTGCCTAACCCCTATGAACCTCTCCTGGTCGACTATCACCTGGACTCTGCCTAACCCCTCTGGACCTCTCCTGGTCGACTATCGTCTGGACTCTGCCTAACCCCTCTGGACCTCTCCTGGTCAACTATCGTCTGGACTCTGCCTAACCCCTCTGGACCTCTCCTGGTCGACTATCGTCTGGACTCTGCCTAACCCCTCTGGACCTCTCCTGGTCGACTATCGTCTGGACTCTGCCTAACCCCTCTGGACCTCTCCTGGTCAACTATGTCCGGCATCCACTGTTGTCAGAGAGAAACCCTATCTGCCAGCCTGTGTGGACTCTGCTATGCTCCTAAAACAAATGGCTGACATATTTTTAGCCCCAGTATTTACCCAGCCTGCATCAGGAGCAGCAGCCCAGCTGTGGAGACAGAAAGAGAGCAGGCCTCTCTAGACCTCACCAATTCTAACCATACATTTGGACCTGAACTATGATTCACAAATCACTCTACCAGATTATGAACAGAAATACTCCCCAAATGGTGAAGTTGTTCTTTAGTTCAAATAAAAACCACCCCTGCCTAGTATCTAACCACCCCCTCTCTGTTCTCCCTTCCCCCCAGTTGATGACTCCAACCCTGGGCATTAGCCAGGGCAAAGCCCCTTCTCTGGAAGCAGTATACTGGAAGGGCTGGCCGGTCTTTGTTTTGGAACAGCCGTGGGCCTGGGGGGCCCTGGTCTGGGGGGCCCTGGTCTGGGTGGGCCCTGGCCTGGGGGGCCCTGGTCTGGGGGGCCCTGGTCTGGGGGGCCCTGGTCTGGGGGACCCTGGCCTGGGGGGCCCTGGTCTGGGGGGCCCTGGACTGGTAGGCCCTGGTCTGGGGAGCCCTAGCACGCCGCCCTTCCACCCCTCCATCTCTCCACATCTCAACATGTCTGTGATTAAAGGCACACATCAGCCACTCACCACTCGCCACTGACAAAATCTGTCGTTCTGTTCCGAGATGGGAGTGTGCCGGGCGACAGCTGCAAGGGCTTGCCATTACAGTGCAATGCAAAAACATGGCTGCCCGCACAAAGAGCCCATTAACGGGCTAAATGGGTGTTTTTACAAACCGAGGCGTACGCACGCTGGTGGGGCCATGGTTAGAGGGGGTTGTGGGGGTTGGACGGGTGGAGGGGCTGCAGCAGGGGGTTAGACCAGGGCGTTAGTAGCCTAAACTCCAAAGAGAAAGTCTTTGTCTCTGGACCTCAGCTGTCAGCCATCTCTGATACATACAGTAAGTATTGGGTTGCATTGGGGGACACAAACATGGCAAACACTCCAAGAGCTGGACCAAAAGATAGAAGACCATAAGAAGACCATTAGATGGTCACAAGTGTCTGTTTTAAGTACTCATATCAAAATACACGGTATGTATCGGTCTGAGTAAATGTAATCACCTTTGAGAAGAAAACCTTTAACTTTACCTTTACATAGCTCTTCCTTTCCCTTCCCATGTAACCTTCCCAGACCTCCCATCCATCCCACATACCTGTCAGTTTGAAGAGCGTGGCTTTGCGGAATCCGTCGGTGTGTTTGTACTTCATGAGGTGAACCCAGGACAGCATGAAGTGGAGGAAGAATCCCGGCCTGGCGAAAGCCTCCAGAGAATCATAACCCTGGATCCAGGTGTCACGGTGAAGCGTGAAGGTAGCCGCGTCCCAGAATGCTTCACTCTCCTTCCACTTGGTCAGCGTAAGATGGCCGCTGCTGTCCACTGCCAGGAAGTAGTTAGGTCGGTCGGACGCCTCGAACGACACCAGGGACGTGTCTAGTGGATAAGTTGATCACCAATTTAGGAACCTCAACATCAAGGGTATTTTCTGGTTAAATAAACAATTTGAGCTCTTTACACCTGGGTGACATGTACAGTATGTGACCCAGGTCAGGCTAGCACGTTAGTGGTCAGATAACTGTAGAACACTAGGCTAGCTAAAACAGGCTAGGCTAGCTAAAACAGGCTAGGCTAGCTAAAACAGGCTAGGCTAGCTAACACTGCTGGCAGGCTGACTAGCCATCAGTACAGCCTGACTAGCCATCACTACAGCCTGACTAGCCATCACTACAGCCTGACCAGTCATTACTACAGCCTGACTAGCCATCACTACAGCCTGACTAGCCATCACTACAGCCTGACCAGTCATTACTACAGCCTGACTAGCCATCACTACAGCCTGACTAGCCATCACTACAGTCTGACTAGCCATCACTACAGCCTGACTAGCCATCACTACAGTCTGACTAGCCATCACTACAGCCTGACTAGCCATCAGTACAGTCTGACCAGCCATCACTACAGCCTGAATAGCCATCAGTACAGCCTGACCAGCCATCACTACAGTCTGACTAGCCATCAGTACAGCCTGACTAGCCATCTCTAAAGCCTGACTAGCCATCACTACAGCCTGACTAGCCATCACTACAGCCTGACTAGCCATCTCTAAAGCCTGACTAGCCATCACTACAGTCTGACTAGCATCACTACAGCCTGACTAGCCATCAGTACAGCCTGACTAGCCATCACTACAGCCTGACTAGCCATCACTACAGTCTGACTAGCCATCACTACAGCCTGACTACCCATCACTACAGCCTGACTAGCCATCAGTACAGCCTGACTAGCCATCTCTAAAGCCTGACTAGCCATCAGTACAGCCTGACTAGCCATCACTACAGCCTGACTAGCCATCACTACAGTCTGACTAGCCATCACTACAGCCTGACTAGCCATCACTACAGCCTGACTAGCCACCAGTACAGCCTGACTAGCCATCACTACAGCCTGACCAGTCATTACTACAGTCTGACTAGCCATCACTACAGTCTGACTAGCCATCACTACAGCCTGACCAGCCATCACTACAGCCTGACTAGCCATCACTACAGGCTGACTAGCCATCACTACAGTCTGACTAGCCATCACTACAGTCTGACTAGCTATCACTACAGCCTGACCAGCCATCACTACAGCCTGACTAGCCATCACTACAGGCTGACTAGCCATCACTACAGTCTGACTAGCCATCACTACAGTCTGACTAGCCATCAGTACAGCCTGACTAGCCATCACTACAGCCCGACGAGCCATCACTACAGTCTGACTAGCCATCAGTACAGCCTGACTAGCCATCACTACAGCCTGACTAGCCATCACTACAGTCTGACTAGCCATCACTACAGCCTGACTAGCCATCACTACAGCCTGACTAGCCATCACTACAGCCTGACCAGCCATCACTACAGCCTGACTAGCCATCACTACAGTCTGACTAGCCATCACTACAGCTGGACTAGCCATCAGTCCAGCTTGACTAGCCATCAGTACAGTCTGACTAGCCATCACTACAGCCTGACTAGCCATCACTACAGCATGATCCGTGACTGAGACTCAGGTTGCTGTATTTGCATTTGGGAAGCTGATCCTCGGTCTGTCTTCCTTCCAGAGTCAACGTGAGGGCATCTCTACAATCACTGTTTTCACTGGGAAAAGAGCCTCGCTCCAAACACAGTCCAAACAGTGAAGGACGACTTGACTTATTGACATTAGTAGGGCCTATCAACAAAGGGAACTAAGGGGATTCAGAATAGCAGGACAGGAAGACTTCATTAGACCAGTGGATAGGGACTGGATGACTTCATTAGACCAGTGGATAGGGACTGGGAGGCTTCATTAGACCATTGGATAGGGACTGGAAGACTTCATTAGACCAGAGGATAGGGGCTGGGAGGCTTCATTAGACCAGTGGATAGGGACTGGATGACTTCATTAGACCAGTGGATAGGGACTGGGAGGCTTCATTAGACCAGAGGATAGGGGCTGGATGACTTCTTTAGACCAGAGGATAGGGGCTGGATGACTTCATTAGACCAGAGGATAGGGACTGGATGACTTCATTAGACCAGAGGATAGGGGCTGGATGACTTCATTAGACCAGAGGATAGGGACTGGAAGACTTCATTAGACCAGAGGATAGGAACTGGATGACTTCATTAGACCAGTGGATAGGGACTGGATGACTTCATTCGACCAGTGGATAGGGACTGGAAGACTTCATTAGACCAGTGGATAGGGACTGGATGACTTCAATAGACCAGAGGATAGGGACTGGGAGGCTTCATTAGACCAGTGGATAGGGACTGGAAGACTTCATTAGACCAGTGGATAGGGACTGGATGACTTCATTAGACCAGTGGATAGGGACTGGATGACTTCATTAGACCATTGGATAGGGACTGGGAGGCTTCATTAGACCAGTGGATAGGGACTGGATGACTTCATTAGACCAGTGGATAGGGACTGGGAGGCTTCATTAGACCAGTGGATAGGGACTGGATGACTTCAATAGACCAGTGGATAGGGACAGGAAGACTTCATTAGACCAGTGGATAGGGACTGGAAGACTTCATTAGACCAGAGGATAGGGACTGGAAGACTTCATTAGACCAGTGGATAGGGACTGGAAGACTTCATTAGACCAGTGGATAGGGACTGGATGACTTCATTAGACCAGTGGATAGGGACTGGGAGGCTTCATTAGACCAGTGGATAGGGACTGGAAGGCTTCATTAGACCAGTGGATAGGGACTGGATGACTTCATTCGACCAGTGGATAGGGACTGGGAGGCTTCATTAGACCAGTGGATAGGGACTGGAAGGCTTCATTAGACCAGTGGATAGGGACTGGGAGACTTCATTAGACCAGTGGATAGGGACTGGAAGACTTTATTAGACCAGTGGATAGGGACTGGAAGGCTTCATTAGACCAGTGGATAGGGACTGGAAGACTTCATTAGACCAGAGGATAGGGACTGGGAGGCTTCATTAGACCAGTGGATAGGGACTGGGAGGCTTATTAGACCAGTGGATAGGGACTGGAAGACTTCATTAGACCAGTGGATAGGGACTGGATGACTTCATTAGACCAGTGGATAGGGACTGGGAGGCTTCATTAGACCAGTGGATAGGGACTGGAAGGCTTCATTAGACCAGTGGATAGGGACTGGATGACTTCATTCGACCAGTGGATAGGGACTGGGAGGCTTCATTAGACCAGTGGATAGGGACTGGAAGGCTTCATTAGACCAGTGGATAGGGACTGGGAGACTTCATTAGACCAGTGGATAGGGACTGGAAGACTTTATTAGACCAGTGGATAGGGACTGGAAGGCTTCATTAGACCAGTGGATAGGGACTGGAAGACTTCATTAGACCAGAGGATAGGGACTGGGAGGCTTCATTAGACCAGTGGATAGGGACTGGGAGGCTTATTAGACCAGTGGATAGGGACTGGAAGACTTCATTAGACCAGTGGATAGGGACTGGAAGACTTCATTAGACCAGTGGATCGGGACTGGGAGGCTTCATTATACCAGTGGATAGGGACTGGGAGGCTTCATTAGACCAGTGGATAGGGACTGGATGACTTCATTAGACCAGTGGATAGGGACTGGAAGACTTCATTAGACCAGTGGATAGGGACTGGGAGGCTTCATTAGACCAGTGGATAGGGACTGGATGACTTCATTAGACCAGTGGATAGGGACTGGAAGACTTCATTAGACCAGTGGATAGGGACTGGATGACTTCATTAGACCAGTGGATAGGGACTGGAAGACTTCATTAGACCAGTGGATAGGGACTGGGAGGCTTCATTAGACCAGTGGATAGGGACTGGATGACTTCATTAGACCAGAGGATATGGACTGGAAGACTTCATTAGACCAGTGGATAGGGACTGGAAGACTTCATTATACCAGTGGATAGGGACTGGGAGGCTTCATTATACCAGTGGATAGGGACTGGATGACTTCATTAGACCAGAGGATAGGGACTGGGAGGCTTCATTAGACCAGTGGATAGGGACTGGGAGGCTTCATTATACCAGTGGATAGGGACTGGATGACTTCATTATACCAGTGGATAGGGACTGGAAGACTTCATTAGACCAGTGGATAGGGACTGGGAGGTTTTTAATGAATGGACCTTGGAGTAGGAGGAAGGCTAGGAATGCAGAGTGTTAGAAAGTGTTATGAATGTAGTGAAATGATGATGGACATGGACATGGACATTAGACTGATGTGACGTTGCTCTGCTTCCTCTGTGTTGCTCACCGTGTGGACGTGCTCTGCTGAGCCCAGGGGTCATCATGAAGAGGGACAGGAGACCAGCCGCAGTAGGGTCTCCTAACGTAGGGAACACTGTCCCACCGGACCTGTTGGCTGCCAGCACCGTGTCGCTCTCCCTGTAGGTCACCAGCCTGTAGGGGCCTTTACCCAGAACTACAAGACAGAGGAGAAGGAACACTGTTATGAGGAATCCCTTCGCTGTTTTGGCTGACGTCTACGATGGGCTCCAGATCTGTGCAGACACTGCGCCCCCATGTGGTTTAGCAATGAAATGCCTTACAAAATGTATCACGACGAAATGTTTGCAGCGAATTCTAAGGACAATGCACAACGAACTTCCAAGGTTCAGTCATTGATATGATTCTATGGAAATCAAACATCGTCTTGGAGAAATTTGATTTGATGACAAATAGGAGGACTTTGAGATAAGATTATGTATGTACCTTTGTTGTAGTATTCACAATCGTAGGCTGCAAATACAAACAGAAAGAGTCGTTAGTGGAATTAAATAATAAACTGTCCAAAAGTAGTTAATTACATAAGAAAACAGAGTGCCATTTCAG
This sequence comes from Coregonus clupeaformis, assembly GCF_020615455.1. Lineage (NCBI taxonomy): Eukaryota > Metazoa > Chordata > Actinopteri > Salmoniformes > Salmonidae > Coregonus > Coregonus clupeaformis. The sequence continues at coordinate 21,444 of NW_025534027.1, forward strand.
ATGGTCCCACAAACTCCCATACCACCCATTCAACGGGTAGTGTGCCCAGTGCCTGCCCGTTGGCCACTCATTGCCCGCTCGTAGCCCCAGACTTACGGCAGATCGACGGGGATCTCCAGTCCACGGTGACACCCTGGTGACAGCATCGGTGGGCGTAGGCTGCTACGCTGGTACAGAAACACTCACAGTCCCCACCACGACTACAGCCACACGTATCAGACAGACAGTTCATATAGAACCATGTCACATCCACCTGGACAGGAGGAGACAGGAAGGAAACTGTGATCTACTAGGTGTAGCGATACGGTTGTAACTGCCTAACACAACCAACTGCCTAACACAACCAACTGCCTAACACAACCAACTGCCTAACACAACACACTGCCTAACACAACACACTGCCTAATACAACACACTGCCTAATACAACACACTGCCTAATACAACACACTGCCTAATACAACACACTGCCTAACACAACACACTGCCTAACACAACACACTGCCTAATACAACACACTGCCTAATACAACACACTGCCTAATACAACACACTGCCTAACACAACACACTGCCTAATACAACACACTGCCTAACACAACACACTGCCTAATACAACACACTGCCTAACACAACACACTGCCTAACACAACACACTGCCTAACACAACACACTGCCTAATACAACACACTGCCTAACACAACACACTGCCTAACACAACACACTGCCTAATACAACACACTGCCTAACACAACACACTGCCTAATACAACACACTGCCTAATACAACACACTGCCTAACACAACACACTGCCTAATACAACACACTGCCTAACACAACACACTGCCTAACACAACACACTGCCTAATACAACACACTGCCTAACACAACCAACTGCCTAATACAACAAACTGCCTAATACAACACACTGCCTAACACAACACACTGCCTAACACAACACACTGCCTAACACAACACACTGCCTAATACAACACACTGCCTAATACAACACACTGCCTAATACAACACACTGCCTAACACAACACACTGCCTAATACAACACACTGCCTAACACAACCAACTGCCTAATACAACAAACTGCCTAATACAACACACTGCCTAACACAACACACTGCCTAACACAACACACTGCCTAATACAACACACTGCCTAACACAACACACTGCCTAATACAACACACTGCCTAACACAACACACTGCCTAACACAACACACTGCCTAACACAACACACTGCCTAACACAACACACTGCCTAATACAACACACTGCCTAATACAACACACTGCCTAATACAACACACTGCCTAATACAACACACTGCCTAACACAACAAAGGTTATCTGATGAGCTCTTGATTTGGCTCAAGATCATCTCAAAATTCATTTTAATGACAGAATAACATAGAAACATAGAACAACAACAGTGATTATAAACACAACTGAAGTAAGATAGTAAGTATGTGGAGAAGAGACAGGACAGGAGACCAGCTGAGAGAGGGTAGGGGTTATGTAATGTGGAGATAGGACAGGAGACCAGCTGAGAGAGGGTAGGGGTTATGTAATGTGGAGATAGGACAGGACAGGAGACCAGCTGAGAGAGGGTAGGGGTTATGTAATGTGGAGATAGGACAGGACAGGAGACCAGCTGAGAGAGGGTAGGGGTTATGTAATGTGGAGAAGAGACAGGACAGGAGACCAGCTGAGAGAGGGTAGGGGTTATGTAATGTGGAGACAGGACAGGAGACCAGCTGAGAGAGGGTAGGGGTTATGTAATGTGGAGATAGGACAGGACAGGAGACCAGCTGAGAGAGGGTAGGGGTTATGTAATGTGGAGACAGGACAGGAGACCAGCTGAGAGAGGGTAGGGGTTATGTAATGTGGAGAAGAGACAGGACAGGAGACCAGCTGAGAGAGGGTAGGGGTTATGTAATGTGGAGATAGGACAGGAGACCAGCTGAGAGAGGGTAGGGGTTATGTAATGTGGAGATAGGACAGGAGACCAGCTGAGAGAGGGTAGGGGTTATGTAATGTGGAGGAGATAGGACAGGAGACCAGCTGAGAGAGGGTAGGGGTTATGTAATGTGGAGATAGGACAGGAGACCAGCTGAGAGAGGGTAGGGGTTATGTAATGTGGAGATAGGACAGGAGACCAGCTGAGAGAGGGTAGGGGTTATGTAATGTGGAGATAGGACAGGAGACCAGCTGAGAGAGGGTAGGGGTTATGTAATGTGGAGAAGAGACAGGACAGGAGACCAGCTGAGAGAGGGTAGGGGTTATGTAATGTGGAGAAGAGACAGGACAGGAGACCAGCTGAGAGAGAGTAGGGGTTATGTAATGTGGAGACAGGACAGGAGACCAGCTGAGAGAGGGTAGGGGTTATGTAATGTGGAGATAGGATAGGACAGGAGACCAGCTGAGAGAGGGTAGGGGTTATGTAATGTGGAGAAGAGACAGGACAGGAGACCAGCTGAGAGAGGGTAGGGGTTATGTAATGTGGAGAAGAGACAGGACAGGAGACCAGCTGAGAGAGGGTAGGGGTTATGTAATGTGGAGATAGGACAGGACAGGAGACCAGCTGAGAGAGGGTAGGGGTTATGTAATGTGGAGAAGAGACAGGACAGGAGACCAGCTGAGAGAGGGTAGGGGTTATGTAATGTGGAGATAGGACAGGAGACCAGCTGAGAGAGGGTAGGGGTTATGTAATGTGGAGATAGGACAGGACAGGAGACCAGCTGAGAGAGGGTAGGGGTTATGTAATGTGGAGACAGGACAGGAGACCAGCTGAGAGAGGGTAGGGGTTATGTAATGTGGAGAAGAGACAGGACAGGAGACCAGCTGAGAGAGGGTAGGGGTTATGTAATGTGGAGATAGGACAGGAGACCAGCTGAGAGAGGGTAGGGGTTATGTAATGTGGAGAAGAGACAGGACAGGAGACCAGCTGAGAGAGAGTAGGGGTTATGTAATGTGGAGACAGGACAGGAGACCAGCTGAGAGAGGGTAGGGGTTATGTAATGTGGAGATAGGATAGGACAGGAGACCAGCTGAGAGAGGGTAGGGGTTATGTAATGTGGAGATAGGACAGGAGACCAGCTGAGAGAGGGTAGGGGGTTATGTAATGTGGAGAAGAGACAGGACAGGAGACCAGCTGAGAGAGGGTAGGGGTTATGTAATGTGGAGATAGGATAGGACAGGAGACCAGCTGAGAGAGGGTAGGGGTTATGTAATGTGGAGATAGGACAGGAGACCAGCTGAGAGAGGGTAGGGGTTATGTAATGTGGAGATAGGACAGGACAGGAGACCAGCTGAGAGAGGGTAGGGGTTATGTAATGTGGAGAAGAGACAGGACAGGAGACCAGCTGAGAGAGGGTAGGGGTTATGTAATGTGGAGATAGGACAGGAGACCAGCTGAGAGAGGGTAGGGGTTATGTAATGTGGAGAAGAGACAGGACAGGAGACCAGCTGAGAGAGGGTAGGGGTTATGTAATGTGGAGATAGGACAGGAGACCAGCTGAGAGAGGGTAGGGGTTATGTAATGTGGAGATAGGACAGGAGACCAGCTGAGAGAGAGTAGGGGTTATGTAATGTGGAGATAGGACAGGACAGGAGACCAGCTGAGAGAGGGTAGGGGTTATGTAATGTGGAGACAGGACAGGAGACCAGCTGAGAGAGGGTAGGGGTTATGTAATGTGGAGATAGGAAGACAGGAGACCAGCTGAGAGAGGGTAGGGGGTTATGTAATGTGGAGACAGGACAGGAGACCAGCTGAGAGAGGGTAGGGGTTATGTAATGTGGAGAAGAGACAGGACAGGAGACCAGCTGAGAGAGGGTAGGGGTTATGTAATGTGGAGATAGGACAGGAGACCAGCTGAGAGAGGGTAGGGGTTATGTAATGTGGAGATAGGACAGGACAGGAGACCAGCTGAGAGAGGGTAGGGGTTATGTAATGTGGAGATAGGACAGGACAGGAGACCAGCTGAGAGAGGGTAGGGGTTATGTAATGTGGAGATAGGACAGGACAGGAGACCAGCTGAGAGAGGGTAGGGGTTATGTAATGTGGAGATAGGACAGGAGACCAGCTGAGAGAGGGTAGGGGTTATGTAATGTGGAGAAGAGACAGGACAGGAGACCAGCTGAGAGAGGGTAGGGGTTATGTAATGTGGAGATAAATGTATGTAATGTGTATGTAATGTGTATGTAATGTGTATGTAATATATGAGAAGGCTTGACAGAAGCACCAGTCATAGTAACAGCCACAGTGACATCAACCCACAGAGAGATCTGTGAGAGACAGCCTCCAGTAAGACAGTAAGATCCTGATTAACGTCAGTGCTTTACAGGGAATCAAAGGGCCTCTGGGAGCTGACCCCCCCACACACCCCCCCCAGCACCCATCAACACAGACAGCTGAAACAGCAGAGGGAGAAACTGCTTGTCACAGTATAGACACACACATGCTATAGACACAAACACACACACACACACATATCCAGAAACAGATATCCACATGCCTATGCACACCCACTCCCATACACTCAGCAACACAATCTCAGCCTCCCTTCCATTGGCTGAGCTGCTGGCTGTCGTACTCCATACTCACCACCGGGTGGCAGACTTGGAAGACCTCACTGAGCAGGACTCCACACTGCCTCTTAGAGAAGGGCTCCCTCAGGGGGCTCAGGCTGCAGGGGTGTCTGATGTCCGGCCTGTTAACACACTGAACACACACACATATCTGACCTTAGAAGACTGACAATACACACATGTATCATGCATGAACACGCACGCACACAGACACACACAGACACACACAGACACACACACACAGACACACACAGACACACACAGACACACACAGACAGACACACACAGACACACACACACACACAGACACACACAGACACACACAGACACACACAGACACACACAGACACACAGACACACACAGACACACACAGACACACACAGACACACACAGACACACACAGACAGACACACACAGACACACACAGACACACACAGACACACACAGACACACACAGACACACACAGACACACACAGACACACACAGACACACACAGACACACACAGACACACTATCCAATGAGAATAGACAGTGGGGGTTTTGAAACTTGCCTCTGCTGCCGTCCAGCTGTTGCCAAACTCCTGAGGCGTGGCAGAGTCTATGTTTTCTGGTGTCCTCATCTCATTGACCGTCCTCAGGTCAAAGTTCCCGCACAGACCACTCAGCTTGCCCTGAACACAGTATTCACATTAATATTACACCAATCACAGACCACTCAGCTTGCCCTGAACACAGTATTCACATTAATATTACACCAATCACAGACTGCTCAGCTTGCTCTGAACACAGTATTCCCGTTAATATCACCCTAATCACAGCTCAGTTCAGTAAGAATGAAGCTAGTATTTTGGATCTATTTCAGCACACCTGATGGCACTAATCAAGGGCTTGGTGACCTGATGGTACTAATCAAGGGCTTGGTGATGAGTTGATTTGTTGAATAAGGTGTGATGGATTGGAGGATCCAGAGGACTGGGTTGAGAAAGACTGCTATAGGAGACAGCAGCTTCTCTGTAGTGACAGGGCCCGTGTTATTCTAGGGTTGGAGACACTAACAACCCTGGTGTCTCACCTGCCAGCGTGGTCCAGCCTGGATGTGGACCGTGGTCTTGCGATCCCAGAGCACGGTCAGGTCCTCCTCTGGAACATGGACCACGGTAAAGAGCCCAGCGCTCCATACGAACAGCTCCTGCCTCCAGTCGATCACACTGGACGGGTTCTACACACGACGGGGGACAGGAAACAAGACAATGGACAGATCAATATTGATGAACAGGTTGAGATGAGCCAGGGGGGGTCCGGGGGTAGTGCCCCCCACTGTGTTTTTTTTAACCTAATTTCTTTATGGTTTATTGTTCATGGAGGACAGGGAAGAGGACAAGATGGAGGACAGGGAAGAGTACAAGATGGAGGACAGGGAAGAGGACAAGATGGAGGACAGGAAAGAGGACAGGGATCATGAATGATGTAGTCTTAAATAAGTGAAATTTGTGCCATAATTAGTAAGGTGTGACAACAGTAAGGTGATATTCAGTGGGTCTGAGGGGTCAGGGGTTAAGGGGTCAGGGGTTAAGGGGTCAGGGGTTAAGGGTAGTTCCTTTCTCTGTAATGTTTCATCAAACATTTCTTATAACACTGCAGGCTACATTAACCCTATCGAAACCAAGTAAGCAAACAAGTAACGGGCCGCTAATGGAAACTGGGCGGCATCCCAGCGGTGGCCAGCCTTGGTCGGACCACCAGCGGCAAGTTACCCGGTAAGGTTCAGGAGCAGGAGCATGCACTTACTGGTTTGCCACTGTCGTCGTCGAACGCAACGAAAGATCTACCGATGTTGATGAGTAGAGACTTCCTGCAGATGGCGCCGCCGTCGTAACAGTCGACGTTCTCAGCCGTCACACTCATCATCAGATCAGCACTGCTCTGTAGGTGGGATGGGAAAAATAACATGAAAATAGCAAGCTAACCCAGGATAGAACTGTGCTACTGAAAACCTACGAAATGTGTGAAAAAAGTATATTGAGTAAATTAAACCCTAAACCACTCTATTCATCAATCCCCTTCATCTATACGTGGATATCTTACTTTCACTGATTTCTTGCGTTGCATTTATTCCTCCCATTTTATTATCAAATAATGAGGGGAAAAAATGCATGAACTGGAGTGCTGGAAATGTAACTCTGGTACCTTAACTAGGTAGACTTTACACGCTCCAACGTAGTCAAACAGTAGACCATCAAAGGTCCTGTAGTGGCGATCACCATAGGCTGTGCACATGGACGGACACGGGCGGAACACACACTGGAATGTTCCATGCTGGCAGACACTGAAAGAGACGCACAGCGTCAACCATCACGATTCAGTACCAACCTACCAGCAAACTGCTACCACTTAATGTAAGCACATTCTATCATAACTAATGGCCGCCTTTTTTTTTGTTCGGGAGGCCAGCGATTATCGCCTGCCGAAAAGTAGGGATCTCGTCAACTGCCAAATGTTGAATTATCACCGTTCATAGTGCTATTATACAGATCCCTATCTCTCCTTTTCCCTTCTCTTCTCTTTCTTTCTTTCTTCCTTTGCTGGAAGAAGTAATGGATAGAGAGAAGAAAAGGAGGGTAAGAAAGACTGAGATCACTCTTTCACTCGCCAGGGAGAGAGAGAGACTGTTGAATGAACCACCGTCATACAAGGACTCTCTATAAGCCAGAGCTGGGAGGTGATTTTTCTCTGACAGATAATAGAGGGTAATGGATATCAGGTGAACAGTCTCACTATAGGTCCAATCTGTACAGGACTCATCGCTTCAAGCCCGGGAAATGATCCCTGGAAAAAATTGTTAGCTGCTCGAGATTTGTCTTTAATTCGGCCACACATTGCCAGGTTTTGCCAGGTGCTGAAGCAAGAAATTTGTCTGTGACTCAGACACTTGAAATTTCATGGCAAATGAAAGCTGTATATGTGATAGATCTTATAAGGGGTTGAATATAGATGAGGGGTGTTTTGAAGAAACAATGCCGCTCTGTGTCATACTTCTGTACAGGAAATGATCTGAAAACCCTTCACTAATTTATGACACAACTCTCTCCTAAAATGTGTTGAGTTTGATACACATCCTGTTTGGTTCGAGTCGAGTTTAATCTCTTAAAAAGTCAGTGTATAAATTGATTCTAAACGTACCATTGATGACAGGGGGAGGTGACTCTATCTCCAGGATAGTACTCTTTCCCCTTCCAGAGGCAGGGGCACGCATCAGGCTCAAAACACTCATCACCATGTTTCAGCAATCTAGGAAAACACAGAAACACACACACACAGCTGTCAGTTTCATTCACTTAGTAAGAATTAATCTGTGTTGCACTACTTGTAGAACAGACTTAACTTTGTTTTAATCTGCTTGTACCTTTTTCACCCATAGAGATAAATAGAGATACTGTATCTCTACACATGTACTCTACTAAGTTAATCTCTGAACCAGATCTCTGTGCCAAGAGAACTGAACGACAGAGGGAGCGCCAGAGTCAGTCTGGGTCCAGTAAACTGCCACTACAGTCAGGAAATGAGAGGGTTTCAGGGGATGGGCAACTCTGGATGAAAAGGAGAAACACTCGTTACATGAGAAAACCAGACGATTAGGATTCTCAGAGATAGAGAGAAACAGCCTTTGTCCCGGCCGTTCCATTGGGTTTCCACACTGTTAGAGCGACGGAGCTGATAAGAATCTTGTAATATCGTGGTGGCGGGTCAGAGTTATATCCCCTGGAGAGAGAGAGAGAGAGAGGAGAGGAGAGGAGAGGAGAGGCTGGGGCAAGTAAACAATGAAGCGACACATTGAATGGTCTGGCCACAAACCTGGAGGTTCATCTGTGTAAAGTTACACTGCAGATAAAGTGGTGTTAACGGCTTTCTTTATTCGCCCGCCAAGCCACTGGATCGATTACCATGATCAAAGCTTCCATAATAATTAATTCTCCACTGCAGTCTAAGGTGGTGCAGCAGTTATGAATACATCTCAGTCAACATCTTTATCTTTCTCTATCTCTCATTTAATTAAACCTTAACTGTATAATTGTTGCACCAATTCATGAATATTCCGCATGTCGGTGAACTGTTTCATCCTCGGTTGCAGCTCGCCCAGCCCACCTTATTTTATGTCTCTTAAAGGGCCTGAACTGACGGGGCACTACAGCTCATCCAATGTCTTCACTCTTTCCATCTGTTTTTTAGTAGGCTGTTATTTCCTCCAGGAATGCCCCAATACGAAGGTGAGGAAATCTTGGGCAGTATTGGCATTTTCTGAATGAGAGGGCTGGAGCAAAGCAGTGCCAGAAGTGAATTCTACAGTGTTCATTATTGAGATGTGGATCTTTTTTTCCCAGGATGTGTATAGAGAAAGGCATTTAGTATGGCTGGTACACAACTATGTGGTTTATGCTATTCACAATGTAAGATACAACAAAGCATGACCATTCCAGAGAGGACCACCGAGGATGTCTGGGAAATATTTATGTTATAATGTTGTCACTTAATGAAAAGATGAGGAATCAATGTTTGCAGAAACACCATCGAGTTAAATGAAGACATTTGCACATTATATTTTATTTCTCTTGACTCCCAGCTACAGTGGCTTGTGATAGTATTCACCCCCCCTTGGCATTTTTCCTATTTTGTTGCCTTACAACCTAGAATTAAAATGTTTTTTTTTTTTTGGGGGGGTTGTATCATTTGATTTACACAACATGCCTACACTTTACACTTTGAAGATGCAAAATATTTTTTCTTGTGAAACAAACAAGAAATAAGACAAAAAAACTGAAAACTTGAGCGTGCATAACTATTTTATTTTTTTAATAATGGATTTAATGGTGCTCTGTGGGATGTTCAAAGTTTCTGATATTTTTTTATAACCCAACCCTGATCTGTACTTCTCCACAACTTTGTCCCTGACCTGTTTGGAGAGCTCCTTGGTCTTCATGGTGCCTCTTGCTTGGTGGTGCCCCTTGCTTAGTGGTGTTGCAGACTCTGGTGCCTTTCAGAACAGGTGTATATATACTGAGATCATGTGACAGATCATGTGACACTTAGATTGCACAGACTTCTGAAGGTAATTGGTTGCACCAGATCTTATTTAGGGGCTTCATAGCAAAGTTATTTTTTTCATTTCACTTCACCAATTTGGACTATTTTGTGTATGTCCATTACATGAAATCCAGATACAAAATAAATTTAAATTACAGGTTGTAATGCAACAAAATAGGAAAAACGTCAAGGGGGATGAATACTTTTTGCAAGGCACCGTAGCACATTTGGTTCCTTGGAAGTTGTGGGAATGTATGTTTTTGGTTTCACATTGGTTGTGGGAATGAAACACATTTGTTTCCTGACCGGTAAAACTGAACATTTTGCCTGTTCTGGGAATGTTTATTTTTAGGTTGTAGGGAGGTTCTGATAATGTTTTACTCTGGTTCCTTTAAGGTTTTCCTGGGAGGTTATATTAATGCGCTGAGAATGGAAATTATAGCTTATTTTGAGTTTTTTTTTATAACTTCCTTAAAACTTTCACTGAATGTTTCAATAAGACTTTTAATAACACTGCTAGCTTAGTTTGGGTTAACGTTTTCTTCACGTTCTGAGAACGGAATGTCTTTTTTAAACATTCTTAGAACCTTCTCTGAACGTTAATACAGGTTTCTTGTGTATTTTATGGAAAGATTTCTTTACGTTCTCGGGAACAATTTGAGAGTGCGACTTTAAATAGAACCATGAGGAAACATGCAAAAAAAAATATGCTGAAGTACTGAAATTCCCACAAAAGATCTTCATGTTCTCTGAACTATTTGGAACATTCCCAATGTCAAATAGGTTGGAGAACGTTCCTAGAACATTGCCAAACATTTGATTAAATGTAACCACTTTTAGGAAACATTCTGTTAAAGCAATGAAATACCCGGAAATAACGTTTTTTTTTTTGTCAAGTTCATCAAATGTGCTGAGAATGTTCCAAAGCCAAGCAACTATCCTGCACCATTCCCAGAAAGTTGTGGGAAGCTTATAAGCAAAATAACCACAGGAAAACCACGCTCTCACCGAGTTCTAAGAAACGTATGGTTCTCAGAACATTATGTGCTAGCTGGGCTGTCTATATTTTATTTATCTTGAGATTTGTCTATTTGTCTAAACTTTAGGCTGAGGAAGAGCACAACTTTCTGTCCCTCATGGTGATAATGAAAATAGTTAGACTGAGGAAGAGCACAACCCTCTGTCCCTCATGGTGATGATGAGAAAGTGTTGATGGTATTATTTAAACGTGGTTGCAGGAATTTATTTAAGAGGCTTAACCGACACCTGAGCACCCTACACACCACCTGTTTACTACATAAATAAGAAAAGCAATTTATAGAAGAGAGAGAGAAAGGAGAGGGGGAAAGGAGAGGAGGAAAGGAGAGGGGGACCAAGGGG
>NW_025534027.1:37500-80000 GCF_020615455.1 Coregonus clupeaformis
CAGGTGTCTTTTATACAGGTAATGAGCTGAGATTAGGAGCACACTCTTAAAGGGAGTGATCCTAATCTCAGTTTGTTACCTGTATAAAAGACACCTGTCCACAGAAGCAATCAATCAATCAAATTCCAAACTCTCCACCATGGCCAAGACCAAAGAGCTCTCCAAGGATGTCAGGGACAAGATTGTAGACCTACACAAGGCTGAAATGGGCTACAAGACCATCGCCAAGCAGCTTGGTGAGAAGGTGACAACAGTTGGTGCGATTATTCGCAAATGGAAGAAACACAAAATAACTGTCAATCTCCCTCAGCCTGGGGCTCCATGCAAGATCTCACCTCGTGGAGTTGCAATGATCATGAGAACGGTGAGGAATCAGCCCAGAACTACACGGGATGATCTAGTCAATGATCTCAAGGCAGCTGGGACCATAGTCACCAAGAAAACAATTGGTAACACACTACGCCGTGAAGGACTGAAATCCTGCAGCGCCCGCAAGGTCCACCTGCTCAAGAAAGCACATATACAGGCCCGTCTGAAGTTTGCCAATGAACATCTGAATGATTCAGAGGAGAACTGGGTGAAAGTGTTGTGGTCAGATGAGACCAAAATCGAACTCTTTGGCATCAACTCGCCATGTTTGGAGGAGGAATGCTGCCTATGACCCCAAGAACACCATCCCCACCGTCAAACATGGAGGTGGAAACATTATGCTTTGGGGGTGTTTTTCTGCTAAGGGGACAGGACAACTTCACTGCATCAAAGGGACAATGGACGGGGCCATGTACCGTCAAATCTTGGGTGAGAACCTCCTTCCCTCAGCCAGGGCATTGAAAATGGGTCGTGGATGGGCATGACAATGACCCAAAACACACAGCCAAGGCAACAAAGGAGTGGCTCAAGAAGAGGCACATTAAGGTCCTGGAGTGGCCTAGCCAGTCTCCAGACCTTAATCCCATAAAAAAATATGTGGAGGGAGCTGAAGGTTCGAGTTGCCAAACGTCAGGCTCGAAACCTTAATGACTTGGAGATGATCTGCAAAGAGGAGTGGAACAAAATCCCTCCTGAGATGTGTGCAAACCTGGTGGCCAACTACAAGAAACGTCTGACCTCTGTGATTGCTAACAAGGGTTATGCCACCAAGTACTAAGTCATGTTTTCCAGAGGGGTCAAATACTTATTTCCCTCATTAAAATGCAAATTAATTTATAAAAAATTTTTACATGCATTTTTCTGGATTTTGTTGTTGTTATTCTGTCTCTCACTGTTCAAATAAACCTACCATTAAAATTATAGACTGATCATGTCTTTGTCAGTGGGCAAACGTACAAAATCAGCAGGGGATCAAATACTTTTCTTTGTGTCTACCGCCAGGGAGGGGACACAAACTTTTAGAATCCCTCATTCTGTCAAACAACTACTTATGAAAAGTCATCTTTTGTGCCTGTACTTCCATGTCGGTTCCCCTGTATGCTACAGGCAAGAGCCAGAGCAAACTGAATCCACAAACTGGTGGTTTGAAGTTCAAGATAGCATTTTTTCTAGGTCATGAGTAAGGTAGCTAGCTATCTCCTTTTCCCATCTAACATATGAGAACACTTCGGGATAAGGATCATCAACTCCAGGATTTTCCCAGGGGTCTGTCTTATCACATGCTGAATAAAAAACGCATTGAGGGTTGGCTGGACGTACAGTACCAGTCAAAAGTTTGGACACACCTACTCATTCAAGGGTTTTTCTTTATTTTGACAATTGTCTACATTGTAGAATAATAGTGAAGACATCAAAACTATGAAATAACACATATGGAATCATGTAGTAACCAAAAAAGTGTTAAACAAATCAAAATATATTTTATATTTTAGATTCTTCAAAGTAGCCACACGTGGCCTTGATGACAGCTTTGCACACTCTTGGCATTCTCTCAACCAGCTTCATGAGGTAGTCACCTGGAATGCATTTCAGTTAACAGGTATGCCTTCTTAAAAGTTAATTTGTGGAATTTCTTTCCTTCTTAATGCGTCTGAGCCAATCACTTGTGGTGTGACAAGGTAGGGGTGGTATACAGAAGACAGCCCTATTGGAACTCTATTCCACATCAGGTAACTGATGCAAGCAGTAGAATCACATTAAAAAAAAAATAAAAATCTTATGGAACTGCACGGACTGTGAAGACACACACACACACACACACACACACACACACACACACACACACACACACACACACACACACACACACACACACACACACACACACACACACACACACACACACACACACACACACAAACACATGCTAACACGCACTCTACACACACGTACATATGTTTTTTGTATTGTAGATATGTTATGGTAGAGTAGTGGTGTAATAATGTGTTGTATTGTAGATATGGTAGAGTAGTGTGTAATAATGTGTTGTATTGTAGATATGTAGTGGTAGAGTAGTGGTGTAATAATGTGTTGTATTGTAGATATGGTAGAGTAGTGTGTAATAATGTGTTGTATTGTAGATATGTAGTGGTAGAGTAGTGGTGTAATAATGTGTTGTATTGTAGATATGTAGTGGTAGAGTAGTGGTGTAATAATGTGTTGTATTGTAGATATGGTAGAGTAGTGTGTAATAATGTGTTGCATTGTAGATATGGTAGAGTAGTGGTGTAATAATGTGTTGTATTGTAGATATGTAGTGGTAGAGTAGTGGTGTAATAATGTGTTGTATTGTAGATATGTAGTGGTAGAGTAGTGGTGTAATAATGTGTTGTATTGTAGATATGTAGTGGTAGAGTAGTGGTGTAATAATGTGTTGTATTGTATATATGGTAGAGTAGTGGTGTAATAATGTGTTGTATTGTAGATATGTAGTGGTATAGTAGTGGTGTAATAATGTGTTGTATTGTAGATATGTAGTGGTAGAGTAGTGGTGTAATAATGTGTTGTATTGTAGATATGGTAGAGTAGTGTGTAATAATGTGTTGCATTGTAGATATGGTAGAGTAGTGGTGTAATAATGTGTTGTATTGTAGATATGTAGTGGTAGAGTAGTGGTGTAATAATGTGTTGTATTGTAGATGTGTAGTGGTAGAGTAGTGGTGTAATAATGTGTTGTATTGTAGATATGTAGTGGTAGAGTAGTGGTGTAATAATGTGTTGTATTGTAGATATGTAGTGGTGTAATAATGTGTTGTATTGTAGATATGTAGTGGTAGAGTAGTGTGTAATAATGTGTTGTATTGTAGATATGGTAGAGTAGTGGTGTAATAATGTGTTGTATTGTAGATATGTAGTGGTAGAGTAGTGGTGTAATAATGTGTTGTATTGTAGATATGGTAGAGTAGTGGTGTAATAATGTGTTGTATTGTAGATATGGTAGAGTAGTGGTGTAATAATGTGTTGTATTGTAGATATGGTAGAGTAGTGGTGTAATAATGTGTTGTATTGTAGATATGTAGTGGTAGAGTAGTGGTGTAATAATGTGTTGTATTGTAGATATGTAGTGGTAGAATAGTGGTGTAATAATATGTTGTATTGTAGATATGGTAGAGTAGTGGTGTAATAATGTGTTGTATTTTAGATATGGTAGAGTAGTGGTGTAATAATGTGTTGTATTGTAGATATGGTAGAGTAGTGGTGTAATAATGTGTTGTATTGTAGATATGTAGTGGTAGAGTAGTGGTGTAATAATGTGTTGTATTGTAGATATGGTAGAGTAGTGGTGTAATAATGTGTTGTATAGTAGATATGGTAGAGTAGTGGTGTAATAATGTGTTGTATTGTAGATATGGTAGAGTAGTGGTGTAATAATGTGTTGTATAGTAGATATGGTAGAGTAGTGGTGTAATAATGTGTTGTATTGTAGATATGTAGTGGTAGAGTAGTGGTGTAATAATGTGTTGTATTGTAGATATGGTAGAGTAGTGGTGTAATAATGTGTTGTATTGTAGATATGTAGTGGTAGAGTAGTGGTGTAATAATGTGTTGTATTGTAGATATGGTAGAGTAGTGGTGTAATAATGTGTTGTATTGTAGATATGGTAGAGTAGTGGTGTAATAATGTGTTGTATTGTAGATATGTAGTGGTAGAGTAGTGGTGTAATAATGTGTTGTATTGTAGATATGTAGTGGTAGAGTAGTGGTGTAATAATGTGTTGTATTGTAGATATGTAGTGGTAGAGTAGTGGTGTAATAATGTGTTGTATTGTATATATGGTAGAGTAGTGGTGTAATAATGTGTTGTATTGTAGATATGTAGTGGTATAGTAGTGGTGTAATAATGTGTTGTATTGTAGATATGTAGTGGTAGAGTAGTGGTGTAATAATGTGTTGTATTGTAGATATGGTAGAGTAGTGTGTAATAATGTGTTGCATTGTAGATATGGTAGAGTAGTGGTGTAATAATGTGTTGTATTGTAGATATGTAGTGGTAGAGTAGTGGTGTAATAATGTGTTGTATTGTAGATGTGTAGTGGTAGAGTAGTGGTGTAATAATGTGTTGTATTGTAGATATGTAGTGGTAGAGTAGTGGTGTAATAATGTGTTGTATTGTAGATATGGTAGAGTAGTGGTGTAATAATGTGTTGTATTGTAGATATGTAGTGGTAGAGTAGTGTGTAATAATGTGTTGTATTGTAGATATGGTAGAGTAGTGGTGTAATAATGTGTTGTATTGTAGATATGTAGTGGTAGAGTAGTGGTGTAATAATGTGTTGTATTGTAGATATGGTAGAGTAGTGGTGTAATAATGTGTTGTATTGTAGATATGGTAGAGTAGTGGTGTAATAATGTGTTGTATTGTAGATATGGTAGAGTAGTGGTGTAATAATGTGTTGTATTGTAGATATGTAGTGGCAGAGTAGTGGTGTAATAATATGTTGTATTGTAGATATGGTAGAGTAGTGGTGTAATAATGTGTTGTATTTTAGATATGGTAGAGATAGTGGTGTAATAATGTGTTGTATTGTAGATATGGTAGAGTAGTGGTGTAATAATGTGTTGTATTGTAGATATGTAGTGGCAGAGTAGTGGTGTAATAATGTGTTGTATTGTAGATATGGTAGAGTAGTGGTGTAATAATGTGTTGTATAGTAGATATGGTAGAGTAGTGGTGTAATAATGTGTTGTATTGTAGATATGGTAGAGTAGTGGTGTAATAATGTGTTGTATAGTAGATATGGTAGAGTAGTGGTGTAATAATGTGTTGTATTGTAGATATGTAGTGGTAGAGTAGTGGTGTAATAATGTGTTGTATTGTAGATATGGTAGAGTAGTGGTGTAATAATGTGTTGTATTGTAGATATGTAGTGGTAGAGTAGTGGTGTAATAATGTGTTGTATTGTAGATATGGTAGAGTAGTGGTGTAATAATGTGTTGTATTGTAGATATGGTAGAGTAGTGGTGTAATAATGTGTTGTATTGTAGATATGTAGTGGTAGAGTAGTGGTGTAATAATGTGTTGTATTGTAGATATGCAGTGGTAGAGTAGTGGTGTAATAATGTGTTGTATTGTAGATATGTAGTGGTAGAAGTAGTGGTGTAATAATGTGTTGTATTGTAGATATGGTAGAGTAGTGGTGTAATAATGTATTGTATTGTAGATATGTAGTGGTAGAGTAGTGGTGTAATAATGTGTTGTATTGTAGATATGGTAGAGTAGTGGTGTAATAATGTGTTGTATTGTAGATATGGTAGAGTAGTGGTGTAATAATGTGTTGTATTGTAGATATGTAGTGGTGTAATAATGTGTTGTATTGTAGATATGTAGTGGTGTAATAATGTGTTGTATTGTAGATATGGTAGAGTAGTGGTGTAATAATGTGTTGTATTGTAGATATGGTAGAGTAGTGGTGTAATAATGTGTTGTATTGTAGATATGTAGTGGTGTAATAATGTGTTGTATTGTAGATATGGTAGAGTAGTGGTGTAATAATGTGTTGTATTGTAGATATGGTAGAGTAGTGGTGTAATAATGTGTTGTATTGTAGATATGTAGTGGTAGAGTAGTGGTGTAATAATGTGTTGTATTGTAGATATGGTAGAGTAGTGGTGTAATAATGTGTTGTATTGTAGATATGGTAGAGTAGTGGTGTAATAATGTGTTGTATTGTAGATATGTAGTGGTGTAATAATGTGTTGTATTGTAGATATGGTAGAGTAGTGGTGTAATAATGTGTTGTATTGTAGATATGTAGTGGTAGAGTAGTGGTGTAATAATGTGTTGTACTGTAGATATGGTAGAGTAGTGGTGTAATAATGTGTTGTATTGTAGATATGGTAGAGTAGTGGTGTAATAATGTGTTGTATTGTAGATATGTAGTGGTAGAGTAGTGGTGTAATAATGTGTTGTATTGCAGATATGTAGTGGGTAAGTAGTGGTGTAATAATGTGTTGTATTGTAGATATGGTAGAGTAGTGGTGTAATAATGTGTTGTATAGTAGATATGGTAGAGTAGTGGTGTAATAATGTGTTGTATTGTAGATATGTAGTGGTAGAGTAGTGGTGTAATAATGTGTTGTATTGTAGATATGGTAGAGTAGTGGTGTAATAATGTGTTGTATTGTAGATATGGTAGAGTAGTGGTGTAATAATGTGTTGTATTGTAGATATGTAGTGGTGAAAAAATGTGTTGTATTGTAGATATGGTAGAGTAGTGGTGTAATAATGTGTTGTATTGTAGATATGTAGTGGTAGAGTAGTGGTGTAATAATGTGTTGTATTGTAGATATGGTAGAGTAGTGGTGGAATAATGTGTTGTATTGTAGATATGTAGTGGTAGAGTAGTGGTGTAATAATGTGTTGTACTGTAGATATGTAGTGGTGTAATAATGTGTTGTATTGTAGATATGGTAGAGTAGTGGTGTAATAATGTGTTGTATTGTAGATATGGTAGAGTAGTGGTGTAATAATGTGTTGTATTGTAGATATGGTAGAGTAGTGGTGTAATAATGTGTTGTATTGTAGATATGGTAGAGTAGTGGTGTAATAATGTGTTGTACTGTAGATATGTAGTGGTAGAGTAGTGGTGTAATAATGTGTTGTATTGTAGATATGGTAGAGTAGTGGTGTAATAATGTGTTGTCTTGTAGATATGTAGTGGTAGAGTAGTGGTGTAATAATGTGTTGTATTGTAGATATGTAGTGGTAGAGTAGTGGTGTAATAATGTGTTGTCTTGTAGATATGTAGTGGTAGAGTAGTGGTGTAATAATGTGTTGTACTGTAGATATGGTAGAGTAGTGGTGTAATAATGTGTTGTATTGTAGATATGTAGTGGTAGAGTAGTGTGTAATAATGTGTTGTATTGTAGATATGTAGTGGTAGAGTAGTGGTGTAATAATGTGTTGTATTGTAGATATGTAGTGGTAGAGTAGTGGTGTAATAATGTGTTGTATTGTAGATATGTTATGGTAGAGTAGTGGTGTAATAATGTGTTGTATTGTAGATATGGTAGAGTAGTGGTGTAATAATGTGTTGTATTGTAGATATGTAGTGGTATAGTAGTGGTGTAATAATGTGTTGTATTGTAGATATGTAGTGGTAGAGTAGTGGTGTAATAATGTGTTGTATTGTAGATATGTAGTGGTAGAGTAGTGGTGTAATAATGTGTTGTATTGTAGATATGTAGTGGTAGAGTAGTGTGTAATAATGTGTTGTATTGTAGATATGTAGTGGTGTAATAATGTGTTGTATTGTAGATATGTAGTGGTAGAGTAGTGGTGTAATAATGTGTTGTATTGTAGATATGTAGTGGTAGAGTAGTGGTGTAATAATGTGTTGTATTGTAGATATGTTATGGTAGAGTAGTGGTGTAATAATGTGTTGTATTGTAGATATGTAGTGGTAGAGTAGTGGTGTAATAATGTGTTGTATTGTAGATATGTAGTGGTAGAGTAGTGGTGTAATAATGTGTTGTATTGTAGATATGTAGTGGTAGAGTAGTGGTGTAATAATGTGTTGTATTGTAGATATGGTAGAGTAGTGGTGTAATAATGTGTTGTATTGTAGATATGGTAGAGTAGTGGTGTAATAATGTGTTGTATTGTAGATATGTAGTGGTAGAGTAGTGGTGTAATAATGTGTTGTATTGTAGATATGTAGTGGTAGGAGTAGTGGTGTAATAATGTGTTGTATGTAGATATGGTAGAGTAGTGGTGTAATAATGTGTTGTATTGTAGATATGGTAGAGTAGTGGTGTAATAATGTGTTGTATTGTAGATATGGTAGAGTAGTGGTGTAATAATGTGTTGTATTGTAGATATGGTAGAGTAGTGGTGTAATAATGTGTTGTATTGTAGATATGGTAGAGTAGTGGTGTAATAATGTGTTGTATTGTAGATATGTAGTGGTAGAGTAGTGGTGTAATAATGTGTTGTATTGTAGATATGTTATGGTAGAGTAGTGGTGTAATAATGTGTTGTATTGTAGATATGTAGTGGTAGAGTAGTGGTGTAATAATGTGTTGTATTGTAGATATGGTAGAGTAGTGGTGTAATAATGTGTTGTATTGTAGATATGGTAGAGTAGTGGTGTAATAATGTGTTGCATTGTAGATATGGTAGAGTAGTGGTGTAATAATGTGTTGTATTGTAGATATGGTAGAGTAGTAGTGTAATAATGTGTTGTATTGTAGTATGTAGTGGTAGAGTAGTGGTGTAATAATGTGTTGTATTGTAGATATGGTAGAAGTAGTGGTGTAATAATGTGTTGTATTGTAGATATGTAGTGGTAGAGTAGTGGTGTAATAATGTGTTGTATTGTAGATATGGTAGAGTAGTGGTGTAATAATGTGTTGTATTGTAGATATGGTAGAAGTAGTGGTGTAATAATGTGTTGTATTGTAGATATGGTAGAGTAGTGGTGTAATAATGTGTTGTATTGTAGATATGGTAGAGTAGTGGTGTAATAATGTGTTGTATTGTGATATGGTAGAGTAGTGGTGTAATAATGTGTTGTATTGTAGATATGTAGTGGTAGAGTAGTGGTGTAATAATGTGTTGTATTGTAGATATGGTAGGAGTAGTGGTGTAATAATGTGTTGTATTGTAGATATGGTAGAGTAGTGGTGTAATAATGTATTTGTACTGTGATATGGTAGAGTAGTGGTGTAATAATGTAGTGTGTACTGTAGATATGTAGTAGTAGAGTAGTGGTGTAATAATGTGTTGTATTGTAGATATGGTAGAGTAGTGGTGTAATAATGTGTTGTACTGTAGATATGTAGTGGTAGAGTAGTGGTGTAATAATGTGTTGTATTGTAGATATGGTAGAGTAGTGGTGTAATAATGTGTTGTATTGTAGATATGTAGTGGTAGAGTAGTGGTGTAATAATGTGTTGTATTGTAGATATGTAGTGGTAGAGTAGTGTGTAATAATGTGTTGTATTGTAGATATGGTAGAGTAGTGGTGTAATAATGTGTTGTATTGTAGATATGGTAGAGTAGTGGTGTAATAATGTGTTGTATTGTAGATATGTAGTGGTAGAGTAGTGGTGTAATAATGTATTGTATTGTAGATATGTAGTGGCAGAGTAGTGGTGTAATAATGTGTTGTATTGTAGATATGTAGTGGTAGAAGTAGTGGTGTAATAATGTGTTGTATTGTAGATATGGTAGAAAGTAGTGGTGTAATAATGTATTGTATTGTAGATATGGTAGAGTAGTGGTGTAATAATGTGTTGTATTGTAGATATGGTAGAGTAGTGGTGTAATAATGTGTTGTATTGTAGATATGTAGTGGTGAAAAAATGTGTTGTATTGTAGATATGGTAGAGTAGTGGTGTAATAATGTGTTGTATTGTAGATATGTAGTGGTAGAGTAGTGGTGTAATAATGTGTTGTATTGTAGATATGGTAGAGTAGTGGTGGAATAATGTGTTGTATTGTAGATATGTAGTGGTAGAGTAGTGGTGTAATAATGTGTTGTACTGTAGATATGAGTAGTGTGTAATAATGTGTTGTATTGTAGATATGGTGAGTAGTGGTGTAATAATGTGTTGTATTGTAGATATGGTAGAGTAATGGTGTAATAATGTGTTGTATGTGTAGATATGGTAGAGTAGTGGTGTAATAATGTGTTGTATTGTAGATATGGTAGAGTAGTGGGTGTAATAATGTGTTGTACTGTAGATATGTAGTGGTAGAGTAGTGGTGTAATAATGTGTTGTATTGTAGATATGGTAGAGTAGTGGTGTAATAATGTGTTGTCTTGTAGATATGTAGTGGTAGAGTAGTGGTGTAATAATGTGTTGTATTGTAGATATGTAGTGGTAGAGTAGTGGTGTAATAATGTGTTGTCTTGTAGATATGTAGTGGTAGAGTAGTGGTGTAATAATGTGTTGTACTGTAGATATGGTAGAGTAGTGGTGTAATAATGTGTTGTATTGTAGATATGTAGTGGTAGAGTAGTGTGTAATAATGTGTTGTATTGCAGATATGTAGGTAGAGTAGTGGTGTAATAATGTGTTGTATTGTAGATATGTAGTGGTAGAGTAGTGGTGTAATAATGTGTTGTATGTGTAGATATGTAGTGAAAGTAGTAGTGTAATAATGTGTTGTATTGTAGATATGGTAGAGTAGTAGTGTAATAATGTGTTGTATTGTAGATATGGTAGAGTAGTGGTGTAATAATGTGTTGTATTGTAGATATGTATGGTAGTAGTAGTGGTGTAATAATGTGTTGTTTGTGATATGTAGTAGTAGAGTAGTGGTGTAATAATGTGTTGTATTGTAGATATGTAGTGGTGAGTAGTGGTGTAATAATGTAGTTGTATTGTAGATATGTAGTGGTAGAAGTAGTGGTGTAATAATGTGTTGTATTGTAGATATAAGTAGTGGTGTAATAATGTGTTGTATTGTAGATATGTAGTGGTAGAGTAGTGGTGTAATAATGTGTTGTATTGTAGATATGTAGTGGTAGAGTAGTGGTGTAATAATGTGTTGTATTGTAGATATGTGTGTGAGTAGTGGTGTAATAATGTGTTGTATTGTAGATATGTAGTAGTAGAGTAGTGGTGTAATAATGTGTTGTATTGTAGATATGTAGTGGTAGAGTAGTGGTGTAATAATGTGTTGTATTGTAGATATGTAGTGGTAGAGTAGTGGTGTAATAACGTGTTGTATTGTAGATATGGTAGAGTAGTGGTGTAATAATGTGTTGTATTGTAGATATGGTAGAGTAGTGGTGTAATAATGTGTTGTATTGTAGATATGTAGTGGTAAGTAGTGGTGTAATAATGTGTTGTATTGTAGATATGTAGTGGTAGAGTAGTGGTGCAATAATGTGTTGTATTGTAGATATGGTAGAGTAGTGGTGTAATAATGTGTTGTATTGTAGATATGGTAGAGTAGTGGTGTAATAATGTGTTGTATTGTAGATATGGTAGAGTAGTGGTGTAATAATGTGTTGTATTGTAGATATGGTAGAGTAGTGGTGTAATAATGTGTTGTATTGTAGATATGGTAGAGTAGTGGTGTAATAATGTGTTGTATGTGATATGTAGTGGTAGAGTAGTGGTGTAATAATGTGTTGTATTGTAGATATGTTATGGTAGAGTAGTGGTGTAATAATGTGTTGTATTGTAGATATGTAGTGGTAGAGTAGTGGTGTAATAATGTGTTGTATTGTAGATATGGTAGAGTAGTGGTGTAATAATGTGTTGTATTGTAGATATGGTAGAGTAGTGGTGTAATAATGTGTTGTATTGTAGATATGGTAGAGTAGTGGTGTAATAATGTGTTGTATTGTAGATATGGTAGAGTAGTGGTGTAATAATGTGTTGTATTGTAGATATGTAGTGGTAGAGTAGTGGTGTAATAATGTGTTGTATTGTAGATATGTAGTGGTGTAATAATGTGTTGTATTGTAGATATGTAGTGGTAGAGTAGTGTGTAATAATGTGTTGTATTGTAGATATGGTAGAGTAGTGGTGTAATAATGTGTTGTATTGTAGATATGGTAGAGTAGTGGTGTAATAATGTGTTGTATTGTAGATATGGTAGAGTAGTGGTGTAATAATGTGTTGTATTGTAGATAGTGGTAGAGTAGTGGTGTAATAATGTAGTTGTATTGTAGATATGGTAGAGTAGTGGTGTAATAATGTGTTGTATTGTAGATATGTAGTAGTAGAAGTAGTGGTGTAATAATGTGTTGTATTGTAGATATGGTAGAGTAGTGGTGTAATAATGTGTTGTATTGTAGATATGGTAGGAGTAGTGGTGTAATAATGTGTTGTACTGTAGATATGGTAGAGTAGTGGTGTAATAATGTGTTGTACTGTAGATATGTAGTGGTAGAAGTAGTGGTGTAATAATGTGTTGTATGTGTAGATATGGTAGAGTAGTGGTGTAATAATGTGTTGTACTGTAGATATGTAGTAGTGAGTAGTGGTGTAATAATGTGTTGTATTGTAGATATGGTAGAGTAGTGGTGTAATAATGTGTTGTATTGTAGATATGTAGTGGTAGAGTAGTGGTGTAATAATGTGTTGTATTGTAGATATGTAGTGGTAGAGTAGTGGTGTAATAATGTGTTGTATTGTAGATATGGTAGAAGTAGTAGTGTAATAATGTGTTGTATTGTAGATATGGTAGAAGTAGTGGTGTAATAATGTGTTGTATTGTAGATATGTAGTGGTAGAGTAGTGGTGTAATAATGTGTTGTATTGTAGATATGTAGTGGTAGAGTAGTGGTGTAATAATGTGTTGTATTGTAGATATGTAGTGGTAGAGTAGTGGTGTAATAATGTGTTGTATTGTAGATATGGTAGAGTAGTGGTGTAATAATGTGTTGTATTGTAGATATGGTAGAGTAGTGGTGTAATAATGTGTTTGTATTGTAGATATGGTAGAGTAGTGGTGTAATAATGTGTTGTATTGTAGATATGGTAGAGTAGTGGTGTAATAATGTGTTGTATTGTAGATATGGTAGAGTAGTGGTGTAATAATGTGTTGTATTGTAGATATGTAGTGGTAGAGTAGTGGTGTAATAATGTGTTGTATGTGTAGATATGGTAGAAGTAGTGGTGTAATAATGTGTTGTATTGTAGATATGTAGTGGTAGAGTAGTGGTGTAATAATGTGTTGTATTGTAGATATGTGGAGTATGTGTAATAATGTGTTGTATTGTAGATATGTGTGGTAGAGTAGTGGTGTAATAATGTATTGTATTGTAGATATGGTAGAGTAGTGGTGTAATAATGTATTGTATTGTAGATATGGTAGAAGTAGTGGTGTAATAATGTGTTGTATTGTAGATATGGTAGAGTAGTGGTGTAATAATGTGTTGTATTGTAGATATGGTGAAGTGTGGTGTAATAATGTGTTATATTGCAAATATGGTAGAAGTAGTAGTGTAATAATGTGTTGTATTGTAGATATGGTAGTAGAATAGTGGTGTAATAATGTGTTGTATTGTAGATATGGTAGAGTAGTGGTGTAATAATGTGTTGTATTGTAGATATGGTAGAGAAGTGGTGTAATAATGTATTGTATTGTAGATATGTAGTAGGAAAGTGTAGTGTAATAATGTGTTGTATTGTAGATATGTGTAGTGGTGTAATAATGTGTTGTATTGTAGATATGTAGTGGTGAGTAGTGGTGTAATAATGTGTTGTATTGTAGATATGTGTAGAAGTAGTGGTGTAATAATGTGTTGTATTGTAGATATGGTAGAGTAGTGGTGTAATAATGTGTTTGTATTGTAGATAGTGGTAGAGTAGTGGTGTAATAATGTGTTGTATTGTAGATATGGTAGAAGTAGTGGTGTAATAATGTGTTGTATTGTAGATATGTGTGGTAGAAGTAGTGGTGTAATAATGTGTTGTATTGTAGATATGTAGTGGTAGAGTAGTGGTGTAATAATGTGTTGTATTGTAGATATAGTGGTAAGTAGTGGTGTAATAATGTGTTGTATTGTAGATATGTGTGGTAGAGTAGTGGTGTAATAATGTGTTGTATTGTAGATATGTAGTGGTAGAGTAGTGGTGTAATAATGTGTTGTATGTGTAGATATGGTAGAGTAGTGGTGTAATAATGTGTTGTATTGTAGATATGGTAGAGTAGTGGTGTAATAATGTGTTGTATTGTAGATATGGTGAGTAGTGGTGTAATAATGTGTTGTATTGTAGATATGTAGTGGTAAGTAGTAGTGTAATAATGTGTTGTATTGTAGATATGTAGTGGTGTAATAATGTATTGTAGATATGTAGAAGTAGTAGTGTAATAATGTGTTGTATTGTAGATATGGTAGAAGTAGTGGTGTAATAATGTGTTGTATTGTAGATATGGTAGAGTAGTGGTGTAATAATGTATTTGTATTGTAGATATGTAGTAGTAGAGTATGTGTAATAATGTGTTTGTATTGTAGATATGGTAGAGTAGTGGTGTAATAATGTATTGATTGTAGATATAGTGGTAGAGTAGTGGTGTAATAATGTGTTGTATTGTAGATATGTAGTGGTAGAGTAGTGGTGTAATAATGTGTTGTATTGTAGATATGGTAGAAGTAGTGGTGTAATAATGTGTTGTATTGTAGATATGGTGGTAGAGTAGTGGTGTAATAATGTGTTGTATTGTAGATATGTAGTGGTAGAGAGTGGGTGTAATAATGTGTTGTATTGTAGATATAAGTAGTGGTGTAATAATGTGTTGTATTGTAGATATGTAGTGGTGAAGTAGTGGTGTAATAATGTGTTGTATTGCAGATATGGTAGAGTAGTGGTGTAATAATGTGTTATATTGTGAGATATGGTAAGTAGTGGTGTAATAATGTATGTATTGTAGATATGTAGTGGTAGTAGTGTGTAATAATGTGGTTGTATTGTAGATATAGTAGTAGTGGTGTAATAATGTGTTGTATTGTAGATATGTAGTGGTAGAGTAGTGGTGTAATAATGTGTTGTATTGTAGATATAAGTGGTAGAAGTAGTGGTGTAATAATGTGTTGTATGTGTAGATATGTGTAGAGTAGTGGTGTAATAATGTGTTGTATTGTGGATATGTAGTGGAGTAGTGGTGTAATAATGTGTTGTATTGTAGATATGTAGTGGTAGAGTAGTGGTGTAATAATGTGTTGTATTGTAGATATGGTAGAGTAGTGGTGTAATAATGTGTTGTATTGTAGATATGGTAGAGTAGTGGTGTAATAATGTGTTGTATTGTAGATATGCGTAGAGTAGTGGTGTAATAATGTGTTGTATTGTAGATATGTAGTGGTAGAGTAGTGGTGTAATAATGTGTTGTATTGTAGATATGTTAGTGGTGTAATAATGTGTTGTATTGTAGATATGTAGTGGTAGCAGTAGTGGTGTAATAATGTGTTGTATTGTAGATATGGTAGAAGTAGTGGTGTAATAATGTGTTGTATTGTAGATATGGTAGAGTAGTGGTGTAATAATGTGTTGTATTGTAGATATGTAGTGGTAGAAGTAGTGTGTAATAATGTGTTGTATTGTAGATATGGTGAGAAATAGTGGTGTAATAATGTGTTGTATTGTAGATATGTAGTGGTAGAGTAGTGGTGTAATAATGTGTTGTATTGTAGATATGTAGTGGTAGAGTAGTGGTGTAATAATGTGTTGTATTGTAGATATGGTAGAAGTAGTGGTGTAATAATGTGTTGTATTGTAGATATGTAGTGGTAGAGTAGTGGTGTAATAATGTGTTGTATTGTAGATATGTAGTGGTGAGTAGTGGTGTAATAATGTGTTGTATTGTAGATATGGTAGAGTAGTGGTGTAATAATGTGTTGTACTGTAGATATGTAGTGGTAGAGTAGTGGTGTAATAATGTGTTGTATTGTAGATATGGTAGAGTAGTGGTGTAATAATGTGTTGTCTTGTAGATATGTGTAGAGTAGTGGTGTAATAATGTGTTGTATTGTAGATATGTAGGGTGAGGTAGAAGTAGTAGTGTAATAATGTGTTGTATTGTAGATATAGTAGTAGTAGTGGTGTAATAATGTGTTGTATTGTAGATATGGTAGAGTAGTGGTGTAATAATGTGTTGTATTGTAGATATGTAGTAGAGTAGTGGTGTAATAATGTGTTGTATTGTAGATATGTAGTGGTAGAAGTAGTGGTGTAATAATGTGTTGTATTGTAGATATGTAGTGTGTGTTGTGTTTTGTAGATATGTGTGTGTAATAATGTGTTGTATTGTAGATATGGTAGAGTAGTGGTGTAATAATGTGTTGTATTGTAGATATGGTAGAGTAGTGGTGTAATAATGTGTTGTATTGTAGATATATATGTTAGTAGTGTAATAATGTGTTGTATTGTAGATATGTAGAGAAGTAGTGGTGTAATAATGTGTTGTATTGTAGATATGTAGTGTAGAATGTAGTGGTGTAATAATGTGTTGTATTGTAGATATGGTGAAGTAGTGGTGTAATAATGTGTTGTATTGTAGATATGTAGTGGTGAGTAGTGTGTAATAATGCTGTTGTATTGTAGATATGTGTAGAGTAGTGGTGTAATAATGTGTTGTATTGTAGATATGTGTGGTAGAGTAGTGGTGTAATAATGTGTTGTATTGTAGATATGGTAGAGTAGTGGTGTAATAATGTGTTGATTGTAGAGTATGGTAGAGTAGTGGTGTAATAATGTGTTGTATTGTAGATATGTAGTGGTAGGTAGTGGTGTAATAATGTGTTGTATTGTAGATATGTAGTGGTAGAGTAGTGGTGTAATAATGTGTTGTATTGTAGATATGGTAGAGTAGTGGTGTAATAATGTGTTGTACTGTAGATATGAGTAGCAGAGTAGTAGTGTAATAATGTGTTGTATTGTAGATATGGTAGAGTAGTGGTGTAATAACGTGTTGTATTGTAGATATGGTAGAGTAGTGGTGTAATAATGTGTTGTGTGTATAGTATGTATGTAGATGATGGTAAGTAGTGGTGTAATAATGTGTTGTATTGTAGATATGTGTGGTAGAGTAGTGGTGTAATAATGTGTTGTATTGTAGATATGTATGGTGAGTAGTGGTGTAATAATGTGTTGTATTGTAGATATGGTAGAGTAGTGGTGTAATAATGTGTTGTATTGTAGATATGTAGTGGTAGAGTAGTGTGTAATAATGTGTTGTATTGTAGATATGTAGTGGTAGAAGTAGTGGTGTAATAATGTGTTGTATTGTAGATATGGTGTAGAGTAGTGGTGTAATAATGTGTTGTATTGTAGATATGTAGTGGTAGAGTAGTGGTGTAATAATGTGTTGTATTGTAGATATGGTATGTAAGTAGTGGTGTAATAATGTGTTGTATTGTAGATATGTAGTGGTAGAGTAGTGGTGTAATAATGTGTTGTATTGTAGATATAGTAGTAGAGTAGTGTAATAATGTGTTATATGCAGTATGTTAGTAGTGTAATAATGATGTATTGTAGATAGTAGTGGTAGAGTAGTGGTGTAATAATGTGTTGTATTGTAGATATGTAGTAGAGTAGTGGTGTAATAATGTGTTGTATTGTAGATATGGTAGAAGTAGTGGTGTAATAATGTATTGTATTGTAGATATGTAGTAGAAGTAGTGGTGTAATAATGTGTTGTATTGTAGATATGTAGTAGTAGAGGTGTGTAATAATGTGTTGTATTGTAGATATGGTAGAGTAGTGGTGTAATAATGTGTTGTATTGTAGATATGGTAGAGTAGTGGTGTAATAATGTGTTGTATTGTAGATATGGTAGAGTAGTGGTGTAATAATGTGTTGTATTGTAGATATGGTAGAGTAGTAGTGTAATAATGTGTTGTATTGTAGATATGGTCAGAGTAGTGGTGTAATAATGTGTTGTTATTGTAGATATGTGTGGTAGAGTAGTGGTGTAATAATGTGTTGTATTGTAGATATGGTAGAAGTAGTGGTGTAATAATGTGTTGTATTGTAGATATGGTAGGAGTAGTGGTGTAATAATGTGTTGTATTGTAGATATGTGTAGAAGTAGTGGTGTAATAATGTGTTGTATTGTAGATAGTAGTGGTAGAGTAGTGGTGTAATAATGTGTTGTATTGTAGATATGTAGTGGTAGAGTAGTGGTGTAATAATGTGTTGTATTGTAGATATGGTAGAGTAGTGGTGTAATAATGTGTTGTATTGTAGATATGTAGTGGTAGAGTAGTGGTGTAATAATGTGTTGTATTGTAGATATGTAGTAGTAGAGTAGTGGTGTAATAATGTGTTGTTTGTAGATATGGTAGGAGTAGTGGTGTAATAATGTGTTGTATTGTAGATATGTAGTGAGTAGTGGTGTAATAATGTGTTGTATTGTAGATATGTAGTGAAGTAGTGGTGTAATAATGTGTTGTATTGTAGATATGGTAGAGTAGTGGTGTAATAATGTGTTGTATTGTAGATATGTGTGTAGAGTAGTGGTGTAATAATGTGTTGTATTGTAGATATGTAGTAGTAGAGTAGTGTGTAATAATGTGTTGTATTGTAGATATGGTAGAGTAGTGGTGTAATAATGTGTTGTATTGTAGATATGTAGTGGTAGAGTAGTGGTGTAATAATGTGTTTGTATTGTAGATATGTAGTGGTAGAGTAGTGGTGTAATAATGTGTTGTATTGTAGATATGTAGTGGTGTAATAATGTGTTGTATTGTAGATATGTGTAGTAAGTAGTGGTGTAATAATGTGTTGTATTGTAGATATGTAGTGGTGTAATAATGTGTTGTATTGTAGATATGGTAGAGTAGTGGTGTAATAATGTGTTGTATTGTAGATATGTAGTAGAGTAGTGGTGTAATAATGTGTTGTATTGTAGATATGGTAGAGTAGTGGTGTAATAATGTGTTGTATTGTAGATATGAGGTAGAAGTAGTGGTGTAATAATGTGTTGTATTGTAGATATGGTAGAGTAGTGGTGTAATAATGTGTTGTATTGTAGATATGTAGTGGTAGAGTAGTGGTGTAATAATGTGTTGTATTGTAGATATGGTAGAGTAGTGGTGTAATAATGTGTTGTATTGTAGATATGGTAGAGTAGTGGTGTAATAATGTGTTGTATTGTAGATATGTGTGGTAGAGTAGTGGTGTAATAATGTGTTGTATTGTAGATATGGTAGAGTAGTGGTGTAATAATGTGTTGTATTGTAGATATGTAGTGGTAGAAGTAGTGGTGTAATAATGTGTTGTATTGTAGATATGTAGTGGTAAGTAGTGGTGTAATAATGTGTTGTATTGTAGATATGTGTAGTGGTGTAATAATGTGTTGTATTGTAGATATGTAGTAGTAGAGTAGTGGTGTAATAATGTGTTGTATTGTAGATATGTGGTAGAGTAGTAGTGTAATAATGTGTTGTATTGTAGATATGGTAGAAGTAGTGGTGTAATAATGTGTTGTATTGTAGATATGGTAGAGTAGTGGTGTAATAATGTGTTGTATTGTAGATATGGTAGAGTAGTGGTGTAATAATGTGTTGTATTGTAGATATGTGGGTAGTGGTGTAATAATGTGTTGTATTGTAGATATGTGTGGTAGAGTAGTGGTGTAATAATGTGTTGTATTGTAGATATGGTAGAGTAGTGGTGTAATAATGTGTTGTATTGTAGATATGTAGTGGTAGAGTAGTGGTGTAATAATGTGTTGTATTGTAGATATGTGTGGTAGAGTAGTGGTGTAATAATGTGTTGTATTGTAGATATGGGTGAGTAGTGGTGTAATAATGTGTTGTATTGTAGATATGTAGTGGTAGAGTAGTGGTGTAATAATGTGTTGTATTGTAGATATGTAGTGGTAGAGTAGTGGTGTAATAATGTGTTGTATTGTAGATATGGTAGAGTAGTGGTGTAATAATGTGTTGTATTGTAGATATGGTAGAGTAGTGGTGTAATAATGTGTTGTATTGTAGATATGGTAGAGTAGTGGTGTAATAATGTGTTGTATTGTAGATATGGTAGAGTAGTGGTGTAATAATGTGTTGTATTGTAGATAGTGGTAGAGTAGTGGTGTAATAATGTGTTGTATTGTAGATATGGTGAGTAGTGGTGTAATAATGTGTTGTATTGTAGATAGTGGTAGAGTAGTGGTGTAATAATGTGTTGTATTGTAGATATGGTAGAGTAGTGGTGTAATAATGTGTTGTATTGTAGATATGTAGTGGTAGAGTAGTGGTGTAATAATGTGTTGTATTGTAGATATGTAGTAGAAGTAGTGGTGTAATAATGTGTTGTATTGTAGATATGTAGTGGTAGAGTAGTGGTGTAATAATGTGTTGTATTGTAGATATGTAGTGGTAGAGTAGTGGTGTAATAATGTGTTGTATTGTAGATATGTAGTAGTGAAGTAGTGGTGTAATAATGTGTTGTATTGTAGATATGTAGTGTGGTAGAGTAGTAGTGTAGTAATAATGTGTTGTATTGTAGATATGTGTAGTAGAGTAGTGGTGTAATAATGTGTTGTATTGTAGATATGTAGTGTGGTGTAATAATGTGTTGTATTGTAGATATGTAGTGGTAGAGTAGTGGTGTAATAATGTGTTGTATTGTAGATATGAGTAGTGTAATAATGTGTTGTATTGTAGATATGGTAGAGTAGTGGTGTAATAATGTGTTGTATTGTAGAATATGGTAGAGTAGTGGTGTAATAATGTGTTGTATTGTAGATATGTAGGTAGTGAGTAGTGGTGTAATAATGTGTTGTATTGTAGATATGTAGTGGTAGAGTAGTGGTGTAATAATGTGTTGTATTGTAGATATGTAGTGGTAGAGTAGTGGTGTAATAATGTGTTGTACTGTAGATATGGTAGAGTAGTGGTGTAATAATGTGTTGTATTGTAGATATTGGTAGAGTAGTGGTGTAATAATGTGTTGTATTGTAGATATGTAGTGGTAGAGTAGTGGTGTAATAATGTGTTGTATTGTAGATAGTGGTAGAGTAGTGGTGTAATAATGTGTTGTCTTGTAGATATGGTAGAGTAGTGGTGTAATAATGTGTTGTATTGTAGATATGTAGGTAGTGGTGTAATAATGTGTTGTATTGTAGATATGGTAGAGTAGTGGTGTAATAATGTGTTGTATTGTAGATATGGTAGAGTAGTGGTGTAATAATGTGTTGTATTGTAGATATGTAGGTGGAGAGTAGTGGTGTAATAATGTGTTGTATTGTAGATAGTAGTAGAGTAGTAGTGTAATAATGTGTTGTATTGTAGATATGTAGTGGTAGAGTAGTGGTGTAATAATGTGTTGTATTGTAGATATGTGTGTAATAATGTGTTGTATTGTAGATATGTAGTAGTGGTGTAATAATGTGTTGTATTGTAGATATGTGTAGTAGAGTAGTGGTGTAATAATGTGTTGTATGTGTAGATATGGTAGAAGTAGTGGTGTAATAATGTGTTGTATTGTAGATATGTAGTGGTAGAGTAGTGGTGTAATAATGTGTTGTATTGTAGATATTAGTGGTAGAGTAGTGGTGTAATAATGTGTTGTATTGTAGATATGGGTAGTGAGTGTAATAATGTGTTGTATTGTAGATATGTAGTGTAGAGTAGTGGTGTAATAATGTGTTGTATTGTAGATATGGTAGAGTAGTGGTGTAATAATGTGTTGTATTGTAGATATGTAGGGTAGAGTAGTGGTGTAATAATGTGTTGTATTGTAGATATGGTGGTAGAGGTGTAATAATGTGTTGTATTGTAGATATGGTAGAGTAGTGGTGTAATAATGTGTTGTATTGTAGATATGGTAGAGTAGTGGTGTAATAATGTGTTGTATTGTAGATATGGTGAGTAGTAGTGTAATAATGTGTTGTATTGTAGATATGTAGTGGTAGAGTAGTGGTGTAATAATGTGTTGTATTGTAGATATGTAGTGGTAGAGTAGTGGTGTAATAATGTGTTGTATTGTAGATATGGTAGGTAGTGGTGTAATAATGTGTTGTATTGTAGATATGTAGTGGTAGAGTAGTGGTGTAATAATGTGTTGTATTGTAGATATGGTAGGTAGTGGTGTAATAATGTGTTGTATTGTAGATATGGTAGAGTAGTGGTGTAATAATGTGTTGTATTGTAGATATGGTAGAGTAGTGGTGTAATAATGTGTTGTATTGTAGATATGGTAGAGTAGTGGTGTAATAATGT
This sequence comes from Coregonus clupeaformis, assembly GCF_020615455.1. Lineage (NCBI taxonomy): Eukaryota > Metazoa > Chordata > Actinopteri > Salmoniformes > Salmonidae > Coregonus > Coregonus clupeaformis. The sequence continues at coordinate 59,565 of NW_025534027.1, forward strand.
GTTGTATTGTAGATATGTAGGGTAGAGTAGTGGTGTAATAATGTGTTGTATTGTAGATATGTAGTGGTAGAGTAGCGTGGTGTAATAATGTGTTGTATTGTAGATATGGTAGAGTAGTGGTGTAATAATGTGTTGTATTGTAGATATGTAGTGGTAGAGTAGTGGTGTAATAATGTGTTGTATTGTAGATATGGTAGAGTAGTGGTGTAATAATGTGTTGTATTGTAGATATGGTAGAGTAGTGGTGTAATAATGTGTTGTATTGTAGATATGGTAGAGTAGTGGTGTAATAATGTGTTGTATTGTAGATATGGTAGAGTAGTGGTGTAATAATGTGTTGTATTGTAGATATGTGGTAGAGTAGTGGTAGTAATAATGTGTGTCTTGTAGATATGTAGTGGTAGAGTAGTGGTGTAATAATGTGTTGTATTGTAGATATGGTAGAGTAGTGGTGTAATAATGTGTTGTATTGTAGATATGTAGTGGTAGAGTAGTGGTGTAATAATGTGTTGTATTGTAGATATGGTAGAGTAGTGGTGTAATAATGTGTTGTATTGTAGATATGGGTAGAGTAGTGGTGTAATAATGTGTTGTATTGTAGATATGTAGTGGTAGAGTAGTGGTGTAATAATGTGTTGTATTGTAGATAGTGGTAGAGTAGTGGTGTAATAATGTGTTGTATTGTAGATATGGTAGAAGTAGTGGTGTAATAATGTGTTGTATTGTAGATATGGTAGAGTAGTGGTGTAATAATGTGTTGTATTGTAGATATGGTAGAGTAGTGGTGTAATAATGTGTTGTATTGTAGATATGGTAGAGGAGTAGTGGTGTAATAATGTGTTGTATTGTAGATATGGTAGAGTAGTGGTGTAATAATGTGTTGTATTGTAGATATGGTAGAGTAGTGGTGTAATAATGTGTTGTATTGTAGATATGGTAGAGTAGTGGTGTAATAATGTGTTGTATTGTAGATATGGTAGAGTAGTGGTGTAATAATGTGTTGTATTGTAGATATGTAGTGGTAGAGTAGAGTGTAATAATGTGTTGTATTGTAGATTATGGTAGAGTAGTGGTGTAATAATGTGTTGTATTGTAGATATGTAGTGGTAGAGTAGTGGTGTAATAATGTGTTGTATTGTAGATATGGTAGAGTAGTGGTGTAATAATGTGTTGTATTGTAGATATGGTAGAGTAGTGGTGTAATAATGTGTTGTATTGTAGATATGTAGTGGTAGAGTAGTGGTGTAATAATGTGTTGTATTGTAGATATGAGTGGTAGAGTAGTGGTGTAATAATGTGTTGTATTGTAGATATGGTAGAGTAGTGGTGTAATAATGTGTTGTATTGTAGATATGGTAGAGTAGTGGTGTAATAATGTGTTGTATTGTAGATGTATGGTAGAGTAGTGGTGTAATAATGTGTTGTATTGTAGATATGGTAGAGTAGTGGTGTAATAATGTGTTGTATTGTAGATATGTGGGGTAGAGTAGTGGTGTAATAATGTGTTGTATGTGTAGATATGTTGTAGAGTAGTGGTGTAATAATGTGTTGTATTGTAGATATGTAGTGGTAGAGTAGTGGTGTAATAATGTGTTGTATTGTAGATATGGTAGAGTAGTGGTGTAATAATGTGTTGTATTGTAGATATGTAGTGGTAGAGTAGTGGTGTAATAATGTGTTGTATTGTAGATATGTAGTGGTAGAGTAGTGGTGTAATAATGTGTTGTATTGTAGATATGGTAAGGAGTAGTGTAATAATGTGTTATTGTAGATATGTGGGTAGAGTAGTGGTGTAATAATGTGTTGTATTGTAGATATGTAGTGAGTAGTGTAATAATGTGTTGTATTGTAGATATGGTAGAGTAGTGGTGTAATAATGTGTTGTATTGTAGATATGGTAGAGTAGTGGTGTAATAATGTGTTGTATTGTAGATATGGTAGGTAGTGGTGTAATAATGTGTTGTATTGTAGATATGTAGTGGTAGAGTAGTGGTGTAATAATGTGTTGTATTGTAGATATGTAGGGTGTAATAATGTGTTGTATGTGTAGATATGGTGAGTAGTGGTGTAATAATGTGTTGTATTGTAGATATGGTAGAGTAGTGGTGTAATAATGTGTTGTGGGATTGTAGATATGGTAGAGTAGTGGTGTAATAATGTGTTGTATTGTAGATATGTAGTGGTAGAGTAGTGGTGTAATAATGTGTTGTATTGTAGATATGGTAGAGTAGTGGTGTAATAATGTGTTGTATTGTAGATATGGTAGAGTAGTGGTGTAATAATGTGTTGTATTGTAGATATGTAGTGGTAGAGTAGTGGTGTAATAATGTGTTGTATTGTAGATATGTAGTGGTAGAGTAGTGGTGTAATAATGTGTTGTATTGTAGATATGGTAGAGTAGTGGTGTAATAATGTGTTGTCTTGTAGATATGGTAGAGTAGTGGTGTAATAATGTGTTGTATTGTAGATATGTAGTGGTGTAATAATGTGTTGTATTGTAGATATGGTAGAGTAGTGTGTAATAATGTGTTGTATTGTAGATATGGTAGAGTAGTGGTGTAATAATGTGTTGTATTGTAGATATGGTAGAGTAGTGTGTAATAATGTGTTGTATTGTAGATATGGTATAGTAGTGGTGTAATAATGTGTTGTATTGTAGATATGTAGTGGTAGAGTAGTGGTGTAATAATGTGTTGTATTGTAGATATGTAGTGGTGTAATAATGTGTTGTATTGTAGATATGTAGTGGTGTAATAATGTGTTGTATTGTAGATATGTAGTGGTAGAGTAGTGGTGTAATAATGTGTTGTATTGTAGATATGGTAGAGTAGTGGTGTAATAATGTGTTGTATTGTAGATATGTAGTGGTAGAGTAGTGGTGTAATAATGTGTTGTATTGTAGATATGGTAGAGTAGTGGTGTAATAATGTGTTGTATTGTAGATATGTAGTGGTGTAATAATGTGTTGTATTGTAGATATGTAGTGGTGTAATAATGTGTTGTATTGTAGATATGGTAGAGTAGTGGTGTAATAATGTGTTGTATTGTAGATATGTAGTGGTAGAGTAGTGTGTAATAATGTGTTGTATTGTAGACATGTAGTGGTAGAGTAGTGTGTAATAATGTGTTGTATTGTAGATATGTAGTGGTAGAGTAGTGGTGTAATAATGTGTTGTACTGTAGATATGGTAGAGTAGTGGTGTAATAATGTGTTGTATTGTAGATATGTAGTGGTAGAGTAGTGTGTAATAATGTGTTGTATTGTAGATATGTAGTGGTAGAGTAGTGGTGTAATAATGTGTTGTATTGTAGATATGTAGTGGTAGAGTAGTGGTGTAATAATGTGTTGTATTGTAGATATGGTAGAGTAGTGGTGTAATAATGTGTTGTATTGTAGATATGTAGTGGTAGAGTAGTGTGTAATAATGTGTTGTATTGTAGATATGGTAGAGTAGTGGTGTAATAATGTGTTGTATTGTAGATATGGTAGAGTAGTGGTGTAATAATGTGTTGTATTGTAGATATGTAGTGGTGTAATAATGTGTTGTATTGTATATATGGTAGAGTAGTGGTGTAATAATGTGTTGTATTGTAGATATGTAGTGGTAGAGTAGTGGTGTAATAATGTGTTGTATTGTAGATATGTAGTGGTATAGTAGTGGTGTAATGATGTGTTGTATTGTAGATATGGTAGAGTAGTGGTGTAATAATGTGTTGTATTGTAGATATGTAGTGGTAGAGTAGTGGTGTAATAATGTGTTGTATTGTAGATATGTAGTGGTAGAGTAGTGGTGTAATAATGTGTTGTATTGTAGATATGTAGTGGTAGAGTAGTGGTGTAATAATGTGTTGTATTGTAGATATGTAGTGGTAGAGTAGTGGTGTAATAATGTGTTGTATTGTAGATATGTTATGGTAGAGTAGTGGTGTAATAATGTGTTGTATTGTAGATATGTAGTGGTAGAGTAGTGGTGTAATAATGTGTTGTATTGTAGATATGTAGTGGTAGAGTAGTGTGTAATAATGTGTTGTATTGTAGATATGGAGTGGTGTAATAATGTGTTGTATTGTAGATATGTAGTGGTAGAGTAGTGGTGTAATAATGTGTTGTATTGTAGATATGTTATGGTAGAGTAGTGGTGTAATAATGTGTTGTATTGTAGATATGTAGTGGTAGAGTAGTGGGGTAATAATGTGTTGTATTGTAGATATGTAGTGGTAGAGTAGTGGTGTAATAATGTGTTGTACTGTAGATATGTAGTGGTAGAGTAGTGGTGTAATAATGTGTTGTATTGTAGATATGGTAGAGTAGTGGTGTAATAATGTGTTGTATTGTAGATATGGTAGAGTAGTGGTGTAATAATGTGTTGTATTGTAGATATGGTAGAGTAGTGGTGTAATAATGTGTTGTATTGTAGATATGGTAGAGTAGTGGTGTAATAATGTGTTGTATTGTAGATATGGTAGAGTAGTGGTGTAATAATGTGTTGTATTGTAGATATGGTAGAGTAGTGGTGTAATAATGTGTTGTATTGTAGATATGGTAGAGTAGTGGTGTAATAATGTGTTGTATTGTAGATATGGTAGAGTAGTGGTGTAATAATGTGTTGTATTGTAGATATGTAGTGGTAGAGTAGTGGTGTAATAATGTGTTGTATTGTAGATATGTTATGGTAGAGTAGTGGTGTAATAATGTGTTGTATTGTAGATATGTAGTGGTAGAGTAGTGGTGTAATAATGTGTTGTATTGTAGATATGTAGTGGTAGAGTAGTGGTGTAATAATGTGTTGTCTTGTAGATATGGTAGAGTAGTGGTGTAATAATGTGTTGTATTGTAGATATGTAGTGGTAGAGTAGTGGTGTAATAATGTGTTGTATTGTAGATATGTAGTGGTAGAGTAGTGGTGTAATAATGTGTTGTATTGTAGATATGGTAGAGTAGTGGTGTAATAATGTGATTGTGTATTGTAGATATGTAGTGGTAGAGTAGTGGTGTAATAATGTGTTGTATTGTAGATATGGTAGAGTAGTGGTGTAATAATGTGTTGTATTGTAGATATGGTAGAGTAGTGGTGTAATAATGTGTTGTATTGTAGATATGGTAGAGTAGTGGTGTAATAATGTGTTGTATTGTAGATATGTAGTGGTAGAGTAGTGGTGTAATAATGTGTTGTATTGTAGATATGTAGTGGTAGAGTAGTGGTGTAATAATGTGTTGTATTGTAGATATGTAGTGGTGTAATAATGTGTTGTATTGTAGATATGTAGTGGTAGAGTAGTGGTGTAATAATGTGTTGTATTGTAGATATGTAGTGGTAGAGTAGTGGTGTAATAATGTGTTGTATTGTAGATATGTAGTGGTGTAATAATGTGTTGTATTGTAGATATGTAGTGGTAGAGTAGTGGTGTAATAATGTGTTGTATTGTAGATATGTAGTGGTGTAATAATGTGTTGTATTGTAGATATGGTAGAGTAGTGGTGTAATAATGTGTTGTATTGTAGATATGGTAGAGTAGTGGTGTAATAATGTGTTGTATTGTAGATATGGTAGAGTAGTGGTGTAATAATGTGTTGTATTGTAGATATGTAGTGGTAGAGTAGTGGTGTAATAATGTGTTGTATTGTAGATATGTAGTGGTAGAGTAATAATGTGTTGTATTGTAGATATGGTAGAGTAGTGGTGTAATAATGTGTTGTATTGTAGATATGTAGTGGTAGAGTAGTGGTGTAATAATGTGTTGTATTGTAGATATGGTAGAGTAGTGGTGTAATAATGTGTTGTATTGTAGATATGGTAGAGTAGTGGTGTAATAATGTGTTGTATTGTAGATATGGTAGAGTAGTGGTGTAATAATGTGTTGTATTGTAGATATGGTAGAGTAGTGGTGTAATAATGTGTTGTATTGTAGATATGTAGTGGTAGAGTAGTGGTGTAATAATGTGTTGTATTGTAGATATGTAGTGGTAGAGTAGTGGTGTAATAATGTGTTGTATTGTAGATATGGTAGAGTAGTGGTGTAATAATGTGTTGTATTGTAGATATGTAGTGGTAGAGTAGTGGTGTAATAATGTGTTGTATTGTAGATATGGTAGAGTAGTGGTGTAATAATGTGTTGTATTGTAGATATGGTAGAGTAGTGGTGTAATAATGTGTTGTATTGTAGATATGGTAGAGTAGTGGTGTAATAATGTGTTGTATTGTAGATATGGTAGAGTAGTGGTGTAATAATGTGTTGTATTGTAGATATGTAGTGGTAGAGTAGTGGTGTAATAATGTGTTGTCTTGTAGATATGTAGTGGTAGAGTAGTGGTTTAATAATGTGTTGTATTGTAGATATGGTAGAGTAGTGGTGTAATAATGTGTTGTATTGTAGATATGTAGTGGTAGAGTAGTGGTGTAATAATGTGTTGTATTGTAGATATGGTAGAGTAGTGGTGTAATAATGTGTTGTATTGTAGATATGGTAGAGTAGTGGTGTAATAATGTGTTGTATTGTAGATATGTAGTGGTAGAGTAGTGGTGTAATAATGTGTTGTATTGTAGATATGTAGTGGTAGAGTAGTGTGTAATAATGTGTTGTATTGTAGATATGGTAGAGTAGTGGTGTAATAATGTGTTGTATTGTAGATATGGTAGAGTAGTGGTGTAATAATGTGTTGTATTGTAGATATGGTAGAGTAGTGGTGTAATAATGTGTTGTATTGTAGATATGGTAGAGTAGTGGTGTAATAATGTGTTGTATTGTAGATATGTAGTGGTAGAGTAGTGGTGTAATAATGTGTTGTATTGTAGATATGGTAGAGTAGTGGTGTAATAATGTGTTGTATTGTAGATATGTAGTGGTAGAGTAGTGGTGTAATAATGTGTTGTATTGTAGATATGGTAGAGTAGTGGTGTAATAATGTGTTGTATTGTAGATATGTAGTGGTAGAGTAGTGGTGTAATAATGTGTTGTATTGTAGATATGTTATGGTAGAGTAGTGGTGTAATAATGTGTTGTATTGTAGATATGTAGTGGTAGAGTAGTGGTGTAATAATGTGTTGTATTGTAGATATGTTATGGTAGAGTAGTGGTGTAATAATGTGTTGTATTGTAGATATGTAGGGGTAGAGTAGTGGTGTAATAATGTGTTGTATTGTAGATATGTAGTGGTGTAATAATGTGTTGTATTGTAGATATGTAGTGGTAGAGTAGTGGTGTAATAATGTGTTGTATTGTAGATATGTAGTGGTAGAGTAGTGGTGTAATAATGTGTTGTATTGTAGATATGTAGTGGTGTAATAATGTGTTGTATTGTAGATATGTAGTGGTAGAGTAGTGGTGTAATAATGTGTTGTATTGTAGATATGTAGTGGTGTAATAATGTGTTGTATTGTAGATATGGTAGAGTAGTGGTGTAATAATGTGTTGTATTGTAGATATGGTAGAGTAGTGGTGTAATAATGTGTTGTATTGTAGATATGGTAGAGTAGTGGTGTAATAATGTGTTGTATTGTAGATATGTAGTGGTAGAGTAGTGGTGTAATAATGTGTTGTATTGTAGATATGGTAGAGTAGTGGTGTAATAATGTGTTGTATTGTAGATATGGTAGAGTAGTGGTGTAATAATGTGTTGTATTGTAGATATGTAGTGGTAGAGTAGTGGTGTAATAATGTGTTGTATTGTAGATATGTAGTGGTAGAGTAGTGGTGTAATAATGTGTTGTATTGTAGATATGTAGTGGTAGAGTAGTGGTGTAATAATGTGTTGTACTGTAGATATGTAGTGGTAGAGTAGTGGTGTAATAATGTGTTGTATTGTAGATATGGTAGAGTAGTGGTGCAATAATGTGTTGTATTGTAGATATGGTAGAGTAGTGGTGTAATAATGTGTTGTATTGTAGATATGGTAGAGTAGTGGTGTAATAATGTGTTGTATTGTAGATATGGTAGAGTAGTGTGTAATAATGTGTTGTATTGTAGATATGGTAGAGTAGTGTGTAATAATGTGTTGTATTGTAGATATGGTAGAGTAGTGGTGTAATAATGTGTTGTATTGTAGATATGTAGTGGTAGAGTAGTGGTGTAATAATGTGTTGTATTGTAGATATGGTAGAGTAGTGGTGTAATAATGTGTTGTATTGTAGATATGGTAGAGTAGTGTGTAATAATGTGTTGTATTGTAGATATGGTAGAGTAGTGTGTAATAATGTGTTGTACTGTAGATATGGTAGAGTAGTGGTGTAATAATGTGTTGTATTGTAGATATGGTAGAGTAGTGGTGTAATAATATCTTATGAAATGTAATGTTTTAATTGTATGTAACTGCCTTATTATTGCTGGACCCCAGGAAGAGTAGCTGCTGCCTTGGCAACGGGGATCCATAATAAACCCCAGGAAGAGTAGCTGCTGCCTTGGCAACGGGGATCCATAATAAACCCCAGGAAGAGTAGCTGCTGCCTTGGCAACGGGGATCCATAATAAACCCCAGGAAGAGTAGCTGCTGCCTTGGCAATGGGGATCCATAATAAACCCCAGGAAGAGTAGCTGCTGCCTTGGCAATGGGGATCCATAATAAACCCCAGGAAGAGTAGCTGCTGCCTTGGCAATGGGGATCCATAATAAACCCCAGGAAGAGTAGCTGCTGCCTTGGCAATGGGGATCCATAATAAACCCCCAGGAAGAGTAGCTGCTGCCTTGGCAACGGGGATCCATAATAAACCCCAGGAAGAGTAGCTGCTGCCTTGGCAATGGGGATCCATAATAAACCCCAGGAAGAGTAGCTGCTGCCTTGGCAACAGGGATCCTAATAAACCCCAGGAAGAGTAGCTGCTGCCTTGGCAACGGGGATCCATAATAAACCCCCAGGAAGAGTAGCTGCTGCCTTGGCAATGGGGATCCATAATAAACCCCAGGAAGAGTAGCTGCTGCCTTGGCAATGGGGATCCATAATAAACCCCAGGAAGAGTAGCTGCTGCCTTGGCAATGGGGATCCATAATAAACCCCAGGAAGAGTAGCTGCTGCCTTGGCAACGGGGATCCATAATAAACCCCAGGAAGAGTAGCTGCTGCCTTGGCAATGGGGATCCATAATAAACCCCAGGAAGAGTAGCTGCTGCCTTGGCAATGGGGATCCATAATAAATACAAAATACAAGTCAACATAGAAGTGAGATAAGCTAGGTTTAGTATCTATGCAGTATTTGGCAACAAGACTCTTAATATTCTCATCAGGATGACTCTCATAAATCTTTGGTTTCATTTCATAATAAAAGCCACTTAACCCTCATACGGTATTACCTGGATCAGGTATCATTCATCTGGCCTATGTACTGTCTATTACCTGGATCAGAGACATGCTGCCCTACGCTACCATTACTGAGAGACATGCTGCCCTACGTTACCATTACTGAGAGACATGCTGCCCTACGTTACCATTACTGAGAGACATGCTGCCCTACGTTACCATTACTGAGAGACATGCTGCCCTACGCTACCATTACTGAGAGACATGCTGCCCTACGCTACCATTACTGAGAGACATGCTGCCCTACACTACCATTACTGAGAGACATGCTGCCCTACATTACCATTACTGAGAGACATGCTGCCCTACGCTACCATTACTGAGAGACATGCTGCCCTACGCTAACATTACTGAGAGACATGCTGCCCTACGTTACCATTACTGAGAGACATGCTGCCCTACACTACCATTACTGAGAGACATGCTGCCCTACACTACCATTACTGAGAGACATGCTGCCCTACGTTACCATTACTGAGAGACATGCTGCCCTACGCTACCATTACTGAGAGACATGCTGCCCTACGTTACCATTACTGAGAGACATGCTGCCCTATGCTACCATTACTGAGAGACATGCTGCCCTACACTTCCATTACTGAGAGACATGCTGCCCTACGTTACCATTACTGAGAGACATGCTGCCCTACGTTACCATTACTGAGAGACATGCTGCCCTACGTTACCATTACTGAGAGACATGCTGCCCTACGCTACCATTACTGAGAGACATGCTGCCCTACACTACCATTACTGAGAGACATGCTGCCCTACGCTACCATTACTGAGAGACATGCTGCCCTACGCTACCATTACTGAGAGACATGCTGCCCTACGCTACCATTACTGAGAGACATGCTGCCCTACGTTACCATTACTGAGAGACATGCTGCCCTACGCTACCATTACTGAGAGACATGCTGCCCTACGTTACCATTACTGAGAGACATGCTGCCCCTCGCTACCATTACTGAGAGACATGCTGCCCTACGTTACCATTACTGAGAGACATGCTGCCCTACGCTACCATTACTGAGAGACATGCTGCCCTACACTTCCATTACTGAGAGACATGCTGCCCTACGTTACCATTACTGAGAGACATGCTGCCCTACGTTACCATTACTGAGAGACATGCTGCCCTACGTTAACATTACTGAGAGACATGCTGCCCTACGTTACCATTACTGAGAGACATGCTGCCCACGTTAACATTACTGAGAGACATGCTGCCCTACGTTACCATTACTGAGAGACATGCTGCCCTACGCTACCATTACTGAGAGACATGCTGCCCTACGTTACCATTACTGAGAGACATGCTGCCCTACGTTAACATTACTGAGAGACATGCTGCCCTACGTTACCATTACTGAGAGACATGCTGCCCTACGTTACCATTACTGAGAGACATGCTGCCCTACGCTACCATTACTGAGAGACATGCTGCCCTACATTACCATTACTGAGAGACATGCTGCCCTACGTTACCATTACTGATAGACATGCTGCCCTACGTTACCATTACTGAGAGACATGCTGCCCTACGTTACCATTACTGAGAGACATGGTGCCCTACGTTAACATTACTGAGAGACATGCTGCCCTACACTACCATTACTGAGAGACATGGTGCCCTACGTTACCATTACTGAGAGACATGCTGCCCTACGTTACCATTACTGAGAGACATTTCCATAAAGGCTTAGCTAGCTGACGGAGATGCTGACCTTAGACTCACAGACAAACAGACTCACAGAGACACAGTCACAGATCACTGTCACCTGAACCTGTGGTCATTGGTTTCACCAGGCCCACACACTGACACCTGAACCAGTGGTCATTGGTTTCACCAGGCCCACACACTGACACCTGAACCTGTGGTCATTGGTTTCACCAGGCCCACACACTGACACCTAAACCAGTGGCCATTGGTTTCACCAGGCCCACACACTGACACCTAAACCAGTGGCCATTGGTTTCACCAGGCCCACACACTGACACCTGAACCTGTGTTCATTGGTTTCACCAGGCCCACACACTGACACCTGAACCAGTGGTCATTGGTTTCACCAGGCCCACACACTGACACCTGAACCTGTGTTCATTGGTTTCACCAGGCCCACACACGGACACCTGAACCAGTGGTCATTGGTTTCACCAGGCCCACACACTGACACCTGAACCAGTGGTCATTGGTTTCACCAGGCCCACACACTGACACCTGAACCAGTGGTCTTTGGTTTCACCAGGCCCACACACTGACACCTAAACCTGTGGTCATTGGTTTCACCAGGCCCACACACTGACACCTGAACCAGTGGTCATTGGTTTCACCAGGCCCACACACTGACACCTGAACCAGTGGCCATTGGTTTTACCAGGCCCACACACTGACACCTGAACCAGTGGCCATTGGTTTCACCAGGCCCACACACTGACACTCCTGTTTCTGCAGTACCTTTTCATCCAGGTTGTGTGAATCTCTAAGTTTGACCCAATAAGGTGGAAGCTCCATCACTACACTGCTTGTACTTATCCAGACCCTTTACATCAACACACATTGAAGGGTTAGGGCCGAAGTGGAGGTGTAGGGAGCGAATGGGGTCTGACTGCTAGAGTAACAGTGATATCCAGTGAATGGGGTCTGACTGCTAGAGTAACATTGATATACAGTGAATGGGGTCTGACTGCTAGAATAACATTGAAATCCAGTGAATGGGGTCTGACTGCTAGAATAACATTGATATACAGTGAATGGGGTCTGACTGCTAGAATAACATTGATATCCAGTGAATGGGGTCTGACTGCTAGAGTAACAGTGATATACAGTGAATGGGGTCTGACTGCTAGAATAACATTGATATACAGTGAATGGGGTCTGACTGCTAGAGTAACATTGATATACAGTGAATGGGGTCTGACTGCTAGAATAACATTGAAATCCAGTGAATGGGGTCTGACTGCTAGAATAACATTGATATACAGTGAATGGGGTCTGACTGCTAGAATAACATTGATATCCAGTGAATGGGGTCTGACTGCTAGAGTAACAGTGATATCCAGTGAATGGGGTCTGACTGCTAGAATAACAGTGATATCCAGTGAATGGGGTCTGACTGCTAGAGTAACAGTGATATCCAGTGAATGAAGTCTGACTGCTAGAATAACATTGATATCCAGTGAATGGGGTCTGACTGCTAGAGTAACAGTGATATCCAGTGAATGGGGTCTGACTGCTAGAGTAACAGTGATATCCAGTGAATGAAGTCTGACTGCTAGAATAACATTGATATCCAGTGAATGGGGTCTGACTGCTAGAGTAACAGTGATATCCAGTGAATGGGGTCTGACTGCTAGAGTAACAGTGATATCCAGTGAATGGGGTCTGACTGCTAGAGTAACAGTGATATCCAGTGAATGGGGTCTGACTGCTAGAATAACAGTGATATCCAGTGAATCCTAGTGGGTACAGTAAGTATGAGGTGTTTAAAGTACTAGTACTCACCCAGGGGGGCAGACACAGCCAGGTACACACGGTTCATGAGCTGAACATGTGAGGTTGAGGAGGTGGGATTCACAGGTCTGTTCACAGCCCAGTCCCCTACCCAGGCTGAGCCCATCTACAGTCCCCAGCCCCTCAGTACAGGCCAGGTACATCTGACCCAGCGGACACTGTTTGTCTGGAGAATGGTACAGGTAGAAGGTATATGTCACTGAGAGCACTTTAGAGACTATAGCGTGTTTCAAGATCATTCTCCTAAAGGTAACTTACCACTGGCAGGACTTTGGGAAACTAGCCTGCCATCTTGGCAAAACCTAAAGCAAGAGAGAGAGGTGTGAGAGTTGTAAAGTGGAAATAAGCTAACTTAACATTGTTAACTCAACACAACAATAACGTTGTTAACTCAACAAAACAATGTAAATACCGGTCGCATCCCAAATGGAACCCTATTCCCTATATAGTGCACTACTTTTGACCAGAGTCCTATGGGAGCCCTATGGGCCCTGAACAAAGAAGTGCACTATAAAGGGAATCATTTGGGACGAAAATACTGTAAATAATGTTTTAGAGTTCCAGATAGTATCAGAGAGAGGGAGTATCAGAGAGAGTATCAGAGAGAGTATCAGAGAGAGTATCAGAGAGAGTATCAGAGAGAGTATCAGAGAGTATCAGAGAGTATCAGAGAGAGTATCAGAGAGAGTATCAGAGAGAGTATCAAAGAGAGTATCAGAGAGAGTATCAGAGAGAGTATCAGAGAGTATCAGAGAGAGTATCAGAGAGAGGGAGTATCAGAGAGAGTATCAGAGAGTATCAGAGAGAGTATCAGAGAGAGTATCAGAGAGAGTATCAGAGAGAGTATCAGAGAGAGTATCAGAGAGAGTATCAGAGAGAGTATCAGAGAGTATCAGAGAGAGTATCAGAGAGAGTATCAGAGAGAGTATCAGAGAGAGTATCAGAGAGAGTATCAGAGAGTATCAGAGAGAGTATCAGAGAGAGGGAGTATCAGAGAGAGTATCAGAGAGAGTATCAGAGTATCAGAGAGAGTATCAGAGAGTATCAGAGAGAGTATCAGAGAGAGTATCAGAGAGAGTATCAGAGAGAGTATCAGAGTATCAAAGAGATTATCAAAGAGGGAATCAAAGAAAGTTTCAAATAGAGTATCAGAGAGAGTTTAAGAGAGAGTATCAGAGAGAGTATCAGAGAGAGTATCAGAGAGAGTATCAGAGAGAGTATCAGAGAGAACATCAGAGAGAACATCAGAGAGTATCAGAGAGTGAATTTCTTTGTTGAACAGAGTTTGTTTATCAGTTTGTTGAAGAGAGATGAAGAGGAGTGTCTTACTGTACACCTGCTGATGTCATGATCACGTCACCTGGAGCGTAGTCCGCCCCCAGGAAACTACAGGGACAGGAGCTCCTGTTGGGAGCACACACACGCACCAACGCACACACACATGCCCACACACACACACACACAAACACACACACACACACACACACACACACACACACAGATACACACACACACACACACACAAACACACACACACACACACAAAACACACAAACACACACGTGAGGACACAGAAACACACCAAAAGGCAGGTGTAACATATAACTGTAACACAAACTTAAATCGTTCTATGGGAAATAAATACTTGTTTTTTTGTTGAACGACGATAAATTGAAGATCTTACCAAAAATTGCATCACCTGCATAATCTGAGTTCAATAATTGATATCCCAAATCTCTCCCTTTACCTAAAAATGGCTGCAGAATAAATCGAGTGTTGTGCAGCTAAACCTAGTCTAGCTGAGGCTAAGAGCCTTTGTAACATATAGGCCACGGCAACACATCAGCCTCTGTACTACACATTCTCTCTCACTGGTTATCAGATATCTGTGTCGTCCACAGCTTGAGTGGGAATGAATGGGGGGGTTTCACCGCAAATTCCTTACATGTAACTCTAGCGCCAGGTAAGTGACAGCACAGCGTTACTGTAGGATGTGAAAACACGGGGACATTAAAGGTGGATTAAGCCTCACGTCTTACTGGGTTAAGAGTGTGTTGAAATGAAGAAAATAAAAGAAACAGAAGAGCACCAACGCCAAGGTCTGCAGGGTCTGAGATGGAAGAGAGGACTTGACCTTCACTTCAGCTGAAATACCAAATGTCACTTTGTGGAGGATTTGTTTTGTTTGTTTTTGCTCTGCTGTGGTACGTTGCGAAGTTTACACCTACCATCTGCATTTCCAAGATAACATGTCCTTTTTTTTTTTGAACTCTCAAGCATCCTTGACCATGTAATCAAAAGGATAACACTGATTCATGTGTAAATAAAGTGCTGAGAAACAACATTGTTGGCCTTTCCTTTAGTCCCAATGATGACAGTTGAATACGTGTCATTTCTCTTTGTTCCAAACTAAATATAGACTCTGGATTGTAAATCAAAGGTGTGCCACTCGCCCCCCCCCCAGCGCCTGTCTTACCTGGGCACACAGGTGTGTGTGTGGGTGCTGTAGAAGGTACCGTCGGGACACACACACCCTTCCTCACACTCCTCTCCACAGCGCTGCTGCATGGACAGGGCGGAGCAACGCCGTTGGCACGACGACACACACGTTCCGTACTCCATGGTATCAGGGCAAGCCACCGCTACAGGGGGAGGGAGACGAATATATTCTGTCAATCAATAAAGCTCTTCCTTGTCATTCAATTCAGTTTTCATTCAAAGAAATACTTTCAACAGATCTTCAACTTGTAAACGTTTAATGTCTAACATTTATTTCTGTACCAGTAGGTGTCACCAACCTTGCCTTGTATACATTTATAGCATTGACACATTGCATTGCCTGAACCACAGTTCCCATACTAGCATAGAGTCCACATGAATCACTAACACAGTCTGAACAATACTGTCCTAACATACAATACTTAAAGTCATGAATCACTAACACAGTCTGAACAATACTGTCCTAACATACAATACTTAAAGTCATGAATCACTAACACAGTCTGAATAATACTGTCCAAACATACAATACTTAAAGTCATGAATCACTAACACAGTCTGAACAATACTGTCCTAACATACAATACTTAAAGTCATGAATCCCTAACACAGTCTGAACAATACTGTCCTAACATACAATACTTAAAGTCATGAATCACTAACACAGTCTGAACAATACTGTCCAAACATACAATACTTAAAGTCATGAATCACTAACACAGTCTGAACAATACTGTCCTAACATACAATACTTAAAGTCATGAATCACTAACACAGTCTGAACAATACTGTCCTAACATACAATACTTAAAGTCATGAATCACTAACACAGTCTGAACAATACTGTCCAAACATACAATACTTAAAGTCATGAATCACTAACACAGTCTGAACAATACTGTCCTAACATACAATACTTAAAGTCATGAATCACTAACACAGTCTGAACAATACTGTCCAAACATACAATACTTAAAGTCATGAATCACTAACACAGTCTGAACAATACTGTCCAAACATACAATACTTAAAGTCATGAATCACTAACACAGTCTGAACAATACTGTCCTAACATACAATACTTAAAGTCATGAATCACTAACACAGTCTGAACAATACAGTCCAAACATACAATACTTAAAGTCATGAATCCCTAACACAGTCTGAACAATACTGTCCAAACATACAATACTTAAAGTCATGAATCACTAACACAGTCTGAACAATACAGTCCAAACATACAATACTTAAAGTCATGAATCACTAACACAGTCTGAACAATACTGTCCTAACATACAATACTTAAAGTCATGAATCACTAACACAGTCTGAACAATACTGTCCAAACATACAATACTTAAAGTCATGAATCACTAACACATTCTGAACAATACTGTCCTAACATACAATACTTAAAGTCATGAATCACTAACACAGTCTGAACAATACAGTCCAAACATACAATACTTAAAGTCATGAATCACTAACACAGTCTGAACAATACAGTCCAAACATACAATACTTAAAGTCATGAATCACTAACACAGTCTGAACAATACTGTCCAAACATACAATACTTAAAGTCATGAATCACTAACACAGTCTGAACAATACTGTCCTAACATACAATACTTAAAGACATGAATCACTAACACAGTCTGAACAATACTGTCCAAACATACAATACTTAAAGTCACGAATCACTAACACAGTCTGAACAATACTGTCCAAACATACAATACTTAAAGTCACGAATCACTAACACAGTCTGAACAATACTGTCCTAACATACAATACTTAAAGTCATGAATCACTAACACAGTCTGAACAATACTGTCCAAACATACAATACTTAAAGTCATGAATCACTAACACAGTCTGAACAATACTGTCCAAACATACAATACTTAAAGTCATGAATCACTAACACAGTCTGAACAATACTGTCCAAACATACAATACTTAAAGTCATGAATCACTAACACAGTCTGAACAATACAGTCCAAACATACAATACTTAAAGTCATGAATCACTAACACAGTCTGAACAATACTGTCCAAACATACAATACTTAAAGTCATGAATCACTAACACAGTCTGAACAATACTGTCCAAACATACAATACTTAAAGTCATGAATCACTAACACAGTCTGAACAATACTGTCCTAACATACAATACTTAAAGTCATGAATCACTAACACAGTCTGAACAATACTGTCCAAACATACAATACTTAAAGTCATGAATCACTAACACAGTCTGAACAATACTGTCCTAACATACAATACTTAAAGTCATGAATCACTAACACAGTCTGAACAATACTGTCCAAACATACAATACTTAAAGTCATGAATCACTAACACAGTCTGAACAATACAGTCCTAACATACAATACTTAAAGTCATGAATCACTAACACAGTCTGAACAATACTGTCCTAACATACAATACTTAAAGTCATGAATCACTAACACAGTCTGAACAATACTGTCCAAACATACAATACTTAAAGTCATGAATCACTAACACAGTCTGAACAATACTGTCCTAACATACAATACTTAAAGTCATGAATCACTAACACAGTCTGAACAATACTGTCCAAACATACAATACTTAAAGTCATGAATCACTAACACAGTCTGAACAATACTGTCCAAACATACAATACTTAAAGTCATGAATCACTAACACAGTCTGAACAATACTGTCCTAACATACAATACTTAAAGTCATGAATCACTAACACAGTCTGAACAATACAGTCCAAACATACAATACTTAAAGTCATGAATCCCTAACACAGTCTGAACAATACTGTCCAAACATACAATACTTAAAGTCATGAATCACTAACACAGTCTGAACAATACAGTCCAAACATACAATACTTAAAGTCATGAATCACTAACACAGTCTGAACAATACTGTCCTAACATACAATACTTAAAGTCATGAATCACTAACACAGTCTGAACAATACTGTCCAAACATACAATACTTAAAGTCATGAATCACTAACACATTCTGAACAATACTGTCCTAACATACAATACTTAAAGTCATGAATCACTAACACAGTCTGAACAATACAGTCCAAACATACAATACTTAAAGTCATGAATCACTAACACAGTCTGAACAATACAGTCCAAACATACAATACTTAAAGTCATGAATCACTAACACAGTCTGAACAATACTGTCCAAACATACAATACTTAAAGTCATAAATCACTAACACAGTCTGAACAATACTGTCCTAACATACAATACTTAAAGACATGAATCACTAACACAGTCTGAACAATACTGTCCAAACATACAATACTTAAAGTCACGAATCACTAACACAGTCTGAACAATACTGTCCAAACATACAATACTTAAAGTCACGAATCACTAACACAGTCTGAACAATACTGTCCTAACATACAATACTTAAAGTCATGAATCACTAACACAGTCTGAACAATACTGTCCAAACATACAATACTTAAAGTCATGAATCACTAACACAGTCTGAACAATACTGTCCAAACATACAATACTTAAAGTCATGAATCACTAACACAGTCTGAACAATACTGTCCAAACATACAATACTTAAAGTCATGAATCACTAACACAGTCTGAACAATACAGTCCAAACATACAATACTTAAAGTCATGAATCACTAACACAGTCTGAACAATACTGTCCAAACATACAATACTTAAAGTCATGAATCACTAACACAGTCTGAACAATACTGTCCAAACATACAATACTTAAAGTCATGAATCACTAACACAGTCTGAACAATACTGTCCTAACATACAATACTTAAAGTCATGAATCACTAACACAGTCTGAACAATACTGTCCAAACATACAATACTTAAAGTCATGAATCACTAACACAGTCTGAACAATACTGTCCTAACATACAATACTTAAAGTCATGAATCACTAACACAGTCTGAACAATACTGTCCAAACATACAATACTTAAAGTCATGAATCACTAACACAGTCTGAACAATACAGTCCTAACATACAATACTTAAAGTCATGAATCACTAACACAGTCTGAACAATACTGTCCTAACATACAATACTTAAAGTCATGAATCACTAACACAGTCTGAACAATACTGTCCAAACATACAATACTTAAAGTCATGAATCACTAACACAGTCTGAACAATACTGTCCAAACATACAATACTTAAAGTCATGAATCACTAACACAGTCTGAACAATACTGTCCAAACATACAATACTTAAAGTCATGAATCACTAACACAGTCTGAACAATACAGTCCAAACATACAATACTTAAAGTCATGAATCACTAACACAGTCTGAACAATACAGTCCTAACATACAATACTTAAAGTCATGAATCACTAACACAGTCTGAACAATACAGTCCAAACATACAATACTTAAAGTCATGAATCACTAACACAGTCTGAACAATACTGTCCAAACATACAATACTTAAAGTCCCCCTAAAGCATCACACCAACAACCAGCAGATTGGAACTAAAATCCAGAGCCAGATCACGGTACTCACCACAGTCAGGTACGCTGGCTCTGAACTCCATGATGATGGAGTATTTCCTGCATTGTCTAGCATAGTGGGCCAGGGAAGAGCAGAGGCAGGGTTGGCCACACTTACAGGTGTCTGCCTTACACTGTTGGTGAAACGGCACCGGGCTCAGGTACTCATGACATGCTGAGAACAACTCCTGGTTCAGGATGTCACACATCTCAGAGGCGTAGGATGCTATGGGGTGGTGGAGGGGCAGGGGGGAGGTGATGGAGGAGAGGGTGGGGGGGAGGAGAGAGAGAGAAAAGGGGGGGAAGAGAGAGAGAGAGAGAGAGAGAGAGAGAGAGGAGCGAGAGAGAGAGGGGGGGGAGAGAGAGAGAGAGAGAGAGAGAGAGAGAGAGAGAGAGAGAGAGAGAGAGAGAGAGAGAGAGAGAGAGAGAGACAGAGAGAGAATCTCTGTTTAAGTTTGAGTTGTGTTGCAGTGAGGGTTCTAAAACACATAGGGAAAATACTGCTTGAAATGCATTTGATCAAGTCTGCATCTGATCAAGTGTTTTTATTTGATAATGACATAGGAGGACTTATGGT